>NC_084737.1:25167877-25250377 GCF_033978785.1 Entelurus aequoreus
TTTCTTTGAAACAAAATTAAATAAGAACTTAAATAAAATAAAAATGTCAGTACGTCTGGTAGCTGTGGCATCAGAGAGTGGGATTTGATTTATTTTAGCTGTCATTTCCTCCTTTTCTTTGCCTTCTAACATGGCACCCATCACTTCAGTCAAGCTTCTTTAATTATTTCTGCACCAGAGAATAGCTTCTTGTGTTTACCCAAAACCCATGCCACTCTGAGTGAGCACTCTGTTGCTATTTGTTGTTGTGTCATAGATTTAACCAAAATCTTGCTTGATGTTTCATATGACTTTTTCAGCCTCGTGATTTCTTTTTTTTCTTAGCTCCGAATCATGAGGAAATGTCTCTTCAAATTCGCGTGCTCTTTCAGATAGTGACGTTTCAGATTTTCACTTTTCACCAGAGCAACAGTACTGTTGCATATTAGACACATTGGTCTGGTACTTGCAGTAGGTAGGATGAAACAAATTGCTCTGTCCATTCTTCCTTGAAACGTCGGTTTTCCCTGTCCACCTTTCTTCTACCAGCCTGAGCCAACTTGGAGCATGCCGTTGTGATTTGATTGACATTCAGTGACTGACGAGCGAACAGTTAGCGAAGTAGCGATACGAGACAACTGTGTGCCTGCAGCGAAAGGTTCCATGCATGTGGCATGAGCGCTGTGTGACCCAGGTGGTAACAGCCTATCAGCGCGTCGTTGTGATAGAGATGACAACCCATACTCATAGTGAGTGAGACACAGAGAAGTGTAAACAACGTGGAGATATTTGACTAAAAACAACAAAGAACGTTGACTTGCGCTAGCGATAATTCAAAGATGAATACAATTATTATATTTTTTTTATAAAATTATAAAAAATATATATATATATATTTTTTTACTATAATTCGTGCCGGACGGACACGTCGCTGGGTCCGGACATGGACCGCGGTCCGCCTGTTGAGGATCACTGCACTAGAGAAAAGCGCTATATAAATATAATTCACTTCACTTCACTAATTGTGTGCATTTAAACCTAAATGTCATGGATTTTTTTATGTTTATTGACATCACGTTATAATGCTAACTCATTTTTGTTAGATTGTAAATTAATATGTTTTTTTTATGGCCTCTTGAGTTTGAATGGAGAACTTTCCATCAGTACTATCCTGTATACGAAAGAGGTGATGCACAGCATTGATTTATAGCGTTGCTCCTGTTGCCATGTTCCTAATCCCAGACAGATTGCACCTGTGCTACACAAGCAGCAGCTTTACACAGGCTAATCTGCCTGCTTGGGGGACTGGTGTGTTGCCTAAATGTTGCATGGGGTCAGCAGGCATGTCAGAGGCTTTATTGCATTGTGCCTAAATTGGAACCTGTCTGTCTTGCTCACTTTTCCCAAGCTGCCCCCCCCCCCCCCCCCCTCTCACGCACACACTCTGCAAGGCGGCTTGCCAAACTGAGAGCGAGGAGAGCCTGGAGATATTTCTGCTATGGTTTTATATTTATGATAAATTAGCAGTGTTTGTAAGCCGTGGAGATGATGTATCTGTTCAACCAGAGGTAGAACTAGTGCTTGTTTGGTTATTGATGGTCGATTTGTTCCCTTTGAAACAATTCTTCTTCCACGCTTGCCAATGTTCTCTTGATTTTTTCTCTCTCCATTTTTTCTTCTCTTCTCAATTCCGTGTGCTTGGTTTTTGGATATTTAAGCGTTTTACTGTTTGCGAGTTGAAAGGGCGGTGGCAGAGTGACATTACAGTGAGGCAAGCATGCTGCACAACATTACACCAAGCTGAGGTCATTACAACTCTGCTCCCCTGAAACTGGAGCTTCTTGGCACTTTGACTGCTCAGCATCCCCCAACTTTGCAGCCCTGCACTTCACCGCTTCCTCTGTTTGCTCCCCGTCGTTGCCAAAGCAAAGCGTGACTTGCACATTTTGTGTTTGTTCTAATAAATATGTCCCGACTGTGTCCTGTGGATCAACTGTGTTTGGGTCGTCACCTCACCTTCAGCTACTAGGAGAGGATATCAAGACGTACAATTCCTTCGAAAGCCAGAACAAAATTATTTGTATAAGCGGTGCTTCGATTTTTGTACAGTCATCCTTCGCCACTTTTTTTCTAAAGCATTTTCTACTTTTTTTTTTTTTTTGCTTAAATAAAGCATTTTCAAACACAATGACTTACACATATAAATACTACAGCGGTATTGACCACTAGATGAGAACATGGCTCCTTGAGTCTAAGGCCATGTCTACACTAAGTCGTTTAACCCCTTAAGCCGCGGCCCGGTACCGGTCCGTGGATCGATTGGTACCGGGCCGCACAAGAAATTAATGAAAAAAAATTAAAAATCATTTAAAAACATTTTTTTTTTCTAATTACATCAACATAAAAAAACACAAGATACACTTACAATTAGTGCACTAACCCAAAAAACCTCCCTCCCCCATTTACACTCATTCACACTCACTTGCACAAAAGGGTTGTTTCTTTCTGTTATCAATATTTCTGGTTCCTATATTATATATCAATATAGATCAATACAGTCTGCAGGGATACAGTCTGTAAGCACGCATGATTGTATTTTTTTATGACAAAAAACCCCCCCAAAAAACCCCGGTCCGTGGGACAAATTTTCAAGCGTTGACCGGTCCGCAGTTACAAAAAGGTTGGGGACCACTGCCTTAAAAAAATAATTATTTAGCCTAAGCCCCATTTCAGCCACACTAAACCAGCGTTTAAGGTCCCCCTCCTCGGACAAATTTTTACACGGGTAAGTCAGCCGTGTATTTCTTGAATCTCCGGCTCTTAGCTTTGTATGGACTCACTGATCGTTTACAAACTGAGTTCGGAGAGGAAGTGACGCCAGAAAGACTGCGCCCACACAGGAAGTGATGTCAGAAAGAATGCGCCACAGCCAGCTTCATAATAAAGCGGTTTTGTAACTTGGAGCTAACCACTGGAAAGATGGAGGCGAGTCATCCAGACATGCCCGTGTTTCTTATTCTTCTACATGTACAGACACTTGTGGCAATCGCACATGAATACCTTAAGAGAAAGCGATTGCAGCTATTTGGGATACAACACTTCTTAGACGGCAAGAGAACTTTCCAATGTCTGGCCGGGTCAGCCGATTCTAATTACCGAACAACTTTGTCCATTTGTCGAAGGAGAGACAACGAGAATGCGAGCTCCCGTGGATGTGATACAAAAGATAGCGTGTGCTTTGTATTGCCTGGCAGACGAGGAAAACAGCGACTGCATTTGGACTGGCAAAGCAGACTATCAGTTATTGTCCGCCATGAATGTCGCGGACTAAACGGACAAACTCGAACAGTGAGTTCTTGAACAGAGAGCAGCAAGTAGAAGTGTCAGTACAATCACTATTTGTTTTGTTGACATTCCCTTTAGCGCAGCTCCATCTAATGCAGTGGTTCTCAAACTTTTTTTGTCATCCCCCACTTTGGACAATGGGGAGTTTTCAAGCCCCACCTGCCCCCATCGCCCCAACAGAACGCTAATGCCAAGCTTAACATTTTCAAATTTATCGAACATCAAGTAACATCAAGTTTTATACATTCAAACTCAATAACATAAAATAAAATCAAGTTCAATAATAAATAAAATAACTGTACAGCTGTGGTATAACTTGCATCAAGTTCAATATCAAATAAAATAACTTGCATCAATTCAATAATAAATAAAACAAAAGTGTTATAACTTGCATCAAGTTCAATAATACATCAAAAAAGTGTTATAACTTGCATCAAGTTCAATAATAAACCAAAAAAAGTGTTATAACTTGCATCAAGTTCAATAATAAATCAAATAAAAGTGTTATAACTTGCATCAAGTTCAATAATAAATCAAATAACTTGCATCAAGTTCAATAATAAATAAAACAAAAGTGTTATAACTTGCATCAAGTTATAAATATAAATGATAAATGGGTTATACTTGTATAACGCTTTTCTACCTTCAAGGTACTCAAAGCGCTTTGACAGTATTTCCACATTTACCCATTCACACACACATTCACACACTGATGGCGGGAGCTGCCATGCAAGGCGCTAACCAGCAGCCATCAGAGGCAAAGGGTGAAGTGTCTTGCCCAAGGACACAACGGACGTGACTAGGAAGGTAGAAGGTGGGAATTGAACCCCAGTAACCAGCAACACTCCGATTGCTGGCACAGCCACTCTACCAACTTCGCCACGCCGTCCAAGTTCAATAATAAATAAAACAAAAGTGTTATAACTTGCATCAAGTTCAATAATAAATCAAAAAGTGTTATAACTTGCATCAAGTTCAATAATAAATCAAATAAAAGTGTTATAACTTGCATCAAGTTCAATAATAAATAAAACAAAAGTGTTATAACTTGCATCAAGTTCAATAATAAATCAAAAAAAGTGTTATAACTTGCATCAAGTTCAATAATAAATAAAACAAAAGTGTTATAACTTGCATCAAGTTCAATAATAAATCAAAAAAAGTGTTATAACTTGCATCAAGTTCAATAATAAATCAAATAAAAGTGTTATAACTTGCATCAAGTTCAATAATAAATCAAATAACTTGCATCAAGTTCAATAATAAATGAAAATAAAAGTGCCACTTTGCAATCTTTGCCAAAAAAAGGAGGACAGGGCAAGTGAACATGAGTTTTACAGTACTCCAGCATTAGTGGCTGCAATGAGCCTGTTTTGCACTGCACAGCTTTTCAAATGGGGGTTGCAGGCTTGACACTGCCACTGTTAAAACCTCATTGAATTCAGGGCTGAGCTGCCTTGACGCGAGTGCTTCCCGGTGAATGACACATTGTGTCCAATGCGCATTTGGCGCAACCCTCTGTATT
Source organism: Entelurus aequoreus (assembly GCF_033978785.1). NCBI lineage: Eukaryota > Metazoa > Chordata > Actinopteri > Syngnathiformes > Syngnathidae > Entelurus > Entelurus aequoreus. The sequence goes on from NC_084737.1 coordinate 25,172,727, forward strand.
AGTGCCTGCAGCCCGTTTCTTGACTTTGCCATGCGCGCCATCAGAGCAAAAGCCCACACAGTTTTCCCATTTAAGGTTGTGTTCTTTGAGGAAACTGTCCATTATCTTGAACAGCTCATCAGCAGTGGCTCTATTTTTTATGTATTTGCAAAACAGCAAATCCTCGCACAGTGACTCGCCATTCACAAAGCTTCCGCTTAGCCCCGCCCCCATTAGTTACTGTTGCTGTCTGTCAAACTTTCGCTCCTACCTAGAAATGTAAAGCATACAGGAAAAATAAGTACCGTAATTTCCGGACTATAAGCCGCACCTGACTATAAGCCGCACCAGCTAAATTGAGGGGAAAATACAGATTGCTCCATATATAAGCCGCACCCGACTATAAGCCGCAGGGTTTTGATGTGTAATTACCGTAGTATATAGGGGTTCCTGCTACCACGGAGGGGATTGTCGGGACAGAGATGACTGTTTGGGAACGCAAAGCGTCCCATTTATTAACAATAAATCTTTCAATCATTCAATCAGACTTTCACATCTTTGACATGGCGAACAGCATTCGTGCAGAGTACAAATAATACAACGGTGCAAACTAATACAAAGTGCTCGCCTGTACGTTATCAAAATAACCAGCCTACCGGTATATGAAAAGTCAGTCTTTAATCATTGTGTCATCGTCTTCCTCCTGCGTACTAAAACCACCGAAATCCTCTTTGTCGGTGTCGGAGAAGAACAGGCCGTAAATAAGCCGCACCCTTGTATAAGCCGCAGGGACCAGAACGAGGGGAAAAAGTAGCGGCTTATAGTCCGGAAATTACGGTAATTTACATTTATCTATATAGCGGATTTCACAGACAGAATCACAAAGTGATTTCCAGTGTGTATAGAAAATGAAAGCATAGTAAAAAAAAAAATCAAAGAATATAATAATAAAAAAATAAAAAAAATAAAAGTGAAATTTCCTCCCGTTCCTCGCGTCCCACCTGTCATGTCTCTATTCCCCACCAGTGGGGCGCGCCCCACACTTTGAGAAACGCTGATCTAATGGATGCGTAACCCCAGCCTCTACTGTAGCGTCTATTCTATGCGCCTTATAATGCGGTGCGACTTATATATGAACAAAGTTTTAAAATAGGCCATTCATTGAAGGTGCGCCTTATAATCCGGTGTGCCTTATAGTGCGGAAAATATGGTATATTTCTTTGTAAACACTGAAAACATTGGAGTACATGTATATAATGTGTGTGTTCAATCTGTAAGTACCAAAGATAAAAAGAGTATTAAAACTTAAATTCACAGTTAATGAATATAACTTTAGACAAGACTTTTACTTAAAACATTTGTATGCACATACTACACTTGAAACATTTAGCATATCAGTATGTGGTTTCATAATACACCTTACGGTGCAACCTAGACACATCATCAGTGATTCTCCCGGGGTCATAGGGTGTTTCGGGTCTTAATCAAACACCCTCTCCCGGGCGACCCAGCCGAGGGTGATCAGTCCCTCGACTTGTGTCCAGGTAGCGCTCCACGCCACGCGTCCCCCCTCCGACGGTCTGCCCCGGGGTTGCGCCGGTGGTGCTTGGAGGTTCCAGGCACTGTGGGGAATGTCCGGGCCTGGGTCCTCCTCCGTCTCATCAGGGCCGTACAAGGTACTGGCCCTGTGCGTTGCACCACGGGTTTCCTCAGGCAGCCTATCTTGATCTTATGTGTCTTCAGGGTTTTTCGCAGCGTTATTTGAGTGCTCCCTTGCAGGAGCTGCAGCTTGGGATGCTACCCCTCCCTGCCCCGGTTGCCGTCTTTCCGGGCTGTCAACTGTCTCTCCAGTTGTCACCACTCTTTCGAGGTTGTCATCCAGCCTCTTCCTGGAAGTCAATGGCGATGCCATACTGGATCGGTTTCATAATACACCTTACGGTGCAACCTGGACACATCATCAGTGATTCTCCCGGGGTCATAGGGAATTAAGCAAATAAGTCACACAAAGTACTAATAAGATCCAGTTCAGGAACTGTTCAAACTCAAAGTGCTTACAAAGTACAACGAAGAAGAATCATGATAAACATCTTGAACCTTATTAAAAGTGAGATCATCTTATTCATATCACTATGTGAATCACAACTTATAAACAATCATTTATTCATGAGAACTTGAATTATTAAAACATTTTGTGTTACGGTTAATGATTATTAATATAAGTGTTTGTGTAGCAAATTAAGCACAGGAAGTGAAAACATGTGTTAGAAACTCTATGAGACGAAAAAGAGTAGGATTAAAAAGGCTCTGCTTCTTCCTATTCCTTTTCGGACATGTAATGAGAAACTGGAAATATGTGATGTACCACGTTGTAATTGCATGCATGCTTCAAATACATTTATACCATAAATAAATTGATGATCTTTTTTTAACTTAAAGGCCTACTGAAATGAATTTTTTTTATTTAAACGGGGATAGCAGATCCATTCTATGTGTCATTCTTGATCATTTTGCGATATTGCCATATTTTTGCTGAAAGGATTTAGTATAGAACAGGGGTCCTCAAGTACAAATCTTGAAGGTCCACAAATGTTATTTTGAAACAGGCTGGGTCCGTTTATTATTGGTCAAAACTTATATAGTAGCAGGAGGCAGGGGCGCCGAAAAAAGGGGGGGGGGGGGGGGGGTAAAGGAGATGGATTCTAGGGGCCCATGATGGAGGGGGGCCCAGAGAGGCCCCTAATGATGATGAAATTATAATACAGGGGGCCCTGTAAAGATTATTTTCATGGGGCCCAAAATCTTCATCTGAAACTCGACAGTCTATTCTTGTTCTTAGAAATGAAGGCTATTCCACAAAATTGTTTGGGTGACCCCAAACTTTTGAACGGTAGTGTATATATATATATATATATATATATATATATATATATATATATATATATATATATATATATATATATATATATATATATATATATATATATATATATATATATATATATAACATAACTATATATATATATATATATATATATATGTCTCCTGAGGATTGAGGAAACCCCTCATGAAACAGGCCTGTAGAGATGAAATAGTCTTGTGATTTTTTCCCACACATACATATATATATATATATATATATATATATATATATATATATATATATATATATATATATATATATATATATATATATATATATATATATATATATATATATATATATATATATATATATGGCGTATGAATATGATAGAACTGCTTTGACACTTTTGGTAGGAGGTAGGTAGTAGTTTAACATTTTCTTAAAATTAACAAAAATAAAATAAATATCCAATAAAATACATTAAAGATTTTCTTTGAAGCAAAATTAAATAACAACTTAAATAAAATAAAAATTTCAGTACGTCTGGTAGCTGTGGCATCAGAGAGTGGGATTTGATTTATTTTAGCTGTCATTTCCTCCTTTTCTTTGCCTTCTAACATGGCACCCATCACTTCAGTCAAGCATTCTTTAATTATTTCTGCATCAGAGAATAGCTTCTTGTGTTTACCCAAAACCCATGCCACTCTGAGTGAGCACTCTGTTGCTATTTGTTGTTGTGTCATAGATTTAACAAAAATCTTGCTTGATGTTTCATATGACTTTTTCAGCCTCGTGATTTCTTTTTTTCTTAGCTCCGAATCATGAGGAAATGTCTCTTCAAATTCGCGGTGCTCTTTCAGATAGTGACGTTTCAGATTTTCACTTTTCACCAGAGCAACAGTACTGTTGCATATTAGACACATTGGTCTGGTACTTGCAGTAGGTAGGATGAAAACAAATTGCTCTGTCCATTCTTCCTTGAAACATCGGTTTTCCCTGTCCACATTTCTTCTACCAGCCTGAGCCAACTTGGAGCATGCCGTTGTGATTTGATTGACATTCAGTGACTGACGAGTGAACAGTTAGCGAAGTAGCGATACGAGACAACTGTGTGCCTGCAGCGAAAGGTTCCATGCATGTGGCATGAGCGCTGTGTCACCCAGGTGGTAACAGCCTATCAGCGCGTCGTTGTGATAGAGATGACAACCCATACTCTGATTGGCTGATTCCGCAGCCAATCAGAGTGGCGTTCTCTCGCTCTCACTCCGTGGAGTGAGTGAGACACGGAGAAGTGTAAACAAACGTGGAGATATTTGACTAAAAACAACAAAGAACGTTGACTTGCGCTAGCGATAATTCAAAGATGAATACAATTATTATATTTTTTTAAATAATAATTATAATTATAAAAAAAAAATAAAAACATTTTTTAAATTTTTTTTTTTACTATAATTCGTGCTGGGTCCGGACGGACACGTCGCTGGGCCCGGACATGGACCGCGGTCCGCCTGTTGAGGATCACTGGTATAGAACAACGTCGATAAAGTTTGCAACTTTTGGTCTTTGATAAAAAAACCCTTGCCCCTACCGGAAGTAGCGTGATGACGTTGTCAGTTGTTCACTCCCTCATATTTTCCTATTGTTTTCAACGCAGCTAGAGCTATTCGGACCATTACCCCATTAATTTGAGCGAGGATGAAAGATTCGTGGACGAGGAACGTTAGAGTGACGGACTAGAATGCAGTGAAATACATATTTTTTTTCGCTCTGACCGTAACTTAGGTACAAGCTGGCTCATTGGATTCCACACTCTCTCCTTTTTCGTGGATCACGGATTTGTATTTTAAACCACCTCAGAAACTATATCCTCTTGAAAATGAGAGTCGAGAACCCGAAATGGACATTAACAGTGACTTGTATCTCCACGACAATACATCGACGAAGCTCATTAGCATTAGCTACGAGCTAACGTGATAGCTACGAGCTAACGTGATAGCATCTGTCTCAAATGCAGATAGAAACAAAATAAATAAATCCCTGACTGGAAGGATAGACAGAAGATCAACAATAGTATTAAACCATGTACATGTAACTACACGGTTAATAGATCTCAGCCTGGCAAAGCTTAACAATGCTGTTGCTAACGACGCTAAGGCTAACTTAGCAACTTAGCAACCGGACCTCACAGAGCTATGATAAAAACATTAGCGCTCCACCTACGCCAGCCAGCCCTCATCTGCCCAGCTCATCAACACCCGTGCTCACCTGCGTTCCAGTGATTAACGGCGCGACAAAGTACTTCACCCGATCATCCGTGCGGTGGCCGGTTAGCATCGGCTAGCGCGTCTGCTATCCAAGTGAGTAATCCTTGTTGTGTTGCTACAGCCGCCGCTATACACCGATCCCACCTACAACGTTCTTCTTTGCAGCCTCCATTGTTCATTAAACAAATTACAAAAGATTCACCAATACAGATGTCCAGAATACTGTGGAATTATGAAATGAAAACAGAGCTTTTTTGTATTGTATTCAATGGGGTACCAATATTTCCGGTTCAATGATTGACGTCACGCGCATACTCATCCTCCGAAGGCTTTTTCAATCGGAAGTGTGGCAGGAATTTTAAAATTGCACTTTATAAGTTAACCCGGCCGTATTGGCATGTGTTGCAATGTTAAGATTTCATCATTGATATATAAACTATCAGACTGCGTGGTCGCTAGTAGTGGGTTTCAGTAGGCCTTTAAATACAAGTAAAAGCACAAGTCTAAAAAGGATTTAAACTAAAAGTATGTATTCAGTATTTTCAACTACAAAAGTAACTAATTAATGATAGCCATCAACTCACATACGTAACCTCCTGAGAACTACACAAGAGGACATTTGTTTTTGGTCTATTTATTTTGTCAGAGTTATAAATATTGGGTCAAAAATAGCCTTGTTTTGCAAAACACACATGCCAGAGAACACTTGTTCTCTGGAGAATAGAAATACTAAGAAAGATGTTGAATCAGGAAGTCAGTCAAGTAAGAGGGTTGTATTATGAACAGGGTCCTGGCACCAAATTCCGGGGCCCCATACGCAAGACTAAACCCAACGTCACCGCACCATGCACACACTTGGTATGTTTACATGGACTAAAAAAGGTATTGCATGTATTTGGTTCAAACCAGCTTTTTACAACATGTGACAACTTTAAATGAGGTTTTTGACTTTTTATCGATGGGATAAACTTATAAAACATATCTAGATAGACTCCCTAAATAATTAATTTTTATATGAAGAAAACCCCCAACGTTTTTTTAAACAAAAAATTTAAACAAATGAAAGTGGCCAGAGTATACATTTAAATAATCATATAACCCGTCATTATGCATTTAAATATGATTATAAATATGTAAAATTTCCCTTTTCTTCAGAGTGTAAAATTAGTGGGGGTGTATATTGTAGCCCGGAAGAGTTAGGGCATGGGATTCTGGGTATTTGTTCTGTTGTGTTTATGTTGTGTTACGGTGCGGATGTTCTCCCGAAATGTGTTTGTCATTCATGTTTGGTGTGGGTTCACATTGTGGCGCATATTTGTAACAGTGTTAAACTTGTTCATACGTCCACCCTCAGTGTGACCTGTGTGGCTGTTGATCAAGTATGCCTTGCAGTCACTTACGTGTGTGTACAGAAGCCGAAAACAACATGTGACTGGGCTGGCACGCTGTTTGTACAGGTTGTAGAGGGCGCTAAAGGCAGTGCCGTCACGGCACGCCCTTAATATTGTTGTTTGGGTGAAAATCGGCAGACATTCGAGATAATGGTTGCCCTGAAATTCAAGAGAATGGTTGCCCTGAAATTTGTGAGTCTCCCGGAAAAATCGGGAGGGTTGGCAAGTATGACGCTGTCAAGCGCCATTCATATAATACTTGCGGGCCGCACTAACATTACATTTTCATATTAAGGTGCGGGCCGCAAAAAAACGTCTCGCGGGCCGCGTGTCTGAGACCCCTGGTCTAAAGCGTTCAGCATACAGGAACAGCTCACAGTGCACAGCATACAGCTAGTAATACTCCAGCCCTGACTGGAGGAGGAGAGGCAGGTATAAAAAGGAGCCTGATTGGCAATTGCCACCAGGTGTGCCAGACTGCCAATCAGGTACAGGTGAGGGAAACAAGCGCTCAGGGAGACATGCAGGAAAAGGAACCAAAATAAGAGCTCCGACAGGAAATAAAACAAACACAGAGAAAAAAACAAAACATAACCAAACTGTCAGTGAGAAGCCTGACATGTGCTAAGTTAGGTTTGCCGCTATCCAGGTGGAATAAGCCATTTTGCATTTTCGATAAGGGGTGTAGTCTTAGACATTCTTAATTTTATCTAAGCAACCTTATTATGAACCATTTATCCAATCCAATCCAATCCACTTTATTTATATAGCACATTTACACATCAAGAATGTTTCCAAAGTGCTGCACAGCCATGTTAAAAACAATATTAAAAACAATATTAAAAACTATATTAAAAACAATATTATGCTACACCAATGACTGAATAAAAACAAAGAATAAATGAATAGAAAACCAATACAGAGACAATATAAAAAATAAATATGATTAAAAACGATTTTAAAGGGTGAAACCAATTAAAACAGTAAAATAGACATCAAAATTTATAACCCTAACCCTAACCACACAGGACAACAGAGGACAGAAGACCACACAACTCACGTAGTGTTAAAAGCCAAAGAATAAAAGTGGGTCTTTAGACGAGACTTAAAACACTCCACTGTGGGAGCAGTTTGAACATGGAGGGGCAGAGTGTTCCAGAGTTTAGGGCCGACCACAGAGAAGGCCCTGTCTCCCCTGGTTTTAAGTCTCGTCCTGGGCACCACGAGCTGGAGCTGGCTCTCGGACCTCAGAGCGCGCGCAGGAGTGTAAATTTGGATGAGGTCCGAGATATACTGAGGTGCCAGTCCATGTAAAGCTTTAAAAACAAACAGCAAGGATTTAAAATCAATTCTAAAATGAACAGGGAGCCAGTGCAAACTCCGAAGAATTGGGGTTATATGCTCACGTTTCCTGGCCCCTGTTAAAAGTCGTGCTGCCGCGTTCTGGACTAACTGCAACCGGGAGAGAGCTTTTTGGCTAATGCCAGCATAAAGTGCATTGCAGTAGTCTAGGCGACTTGAAATAAAAGCATGCACGACTTGTTCAAAAAGGTTAAAAGATAAAAATGGTTTTACCTTTGCTAAAAGACGAAGATGATAAAAACACGATTTTAAAACGCCATTGACTTGTTTGTCGAATTTAAAATCGCTGTCTATAGTGACGCCAAGGCTGGTGACTTTGGGACGCACATGATTTTGCAATGGTCCCAAGTCAGTGAGGGCCGGACCAAAAACTGAAATTTCCGTTTTTCCCTCATTCATTATTAAAAAATTCTGGGCTAACCAAGCCTTGACATCACATAGACAGTTGAGAAGGGGTGTCAGGGGGCCGTGGCCTTTTGAAATTGGCATATACATTTGGCAGTCATCTGCATAAAAGTGATAAGACACTCCATGTTTCTTAAAAATCTCTCCAAGAGGGAGAATGTACAAGGAAAACAGGATGGGGCCTAGAATGGATCCCTGGGGGACACCACAGTAAAGCGGAGCAGAAGAAGAGGTGGCGTCCCCCAGCCTGACAGAGAAGGACCTCTCTGACAGGTAGGATCTGAACCACTCTAATGCAGTCCCCCTGACACCCACACAGTCTCTCAGGCGGTCTAAAAGAATTGTGTGGTCGACTGTGTCAAAGGCAGCTGTAAGATCTAAAAGCACTAAAATGGCAGAGCTACCAGAATCAGACATTAAAAGCAAGTCATTAAAAACCTTTAAAAGTGCAGATTCAGTACTGTGCAAAGCCTTGTATCCAGACTGAAATGGATCTAAAGTGCTATTTTCATCTAAAAAAGGCTGCAGCTGCGCTAAAACACATTTCTCCAGAATTTTTGACACAAAAGGTAATTTGGAAATGGGCCGATAATTTGACAAACATGTCGGATCTAGACCTGTTTTTTTAATCAAAGGCTCGACAACAGCTCTTTTACAAAAAGAGGGGACCCAGCCAGAAATCAAGCTGCTGTTGATGATGTCCCTAACAGACAAGTCAATAGTGCCCCAGATTTCTTTAAAAAAGCGAGGGGGGACTGGGTCTGTGGGACAGGACGAGGGTTTCAGTTTGTGGACTATTCCTGTAAGCTCAGGCATGGACACAGGCTCAAAGTGACTAAACACAGCCAAGCACTGAGTGGCCACATTAAAACTCAATGGAGAGCGAGAAAGATTTGCCCGAATAAAAGCAACTTTATCGTTAAAAAAGGAGAGAAATTTTTCACAAGTTTCACTTGTCATCTCCAGTAAAGTGGCTGGATTCGGATTAAGAACATAACTAATAGTATTAAAAAGAACACGTGGCTTGCTGATACTATTTAAAATTAAGTCTGACAGATATTTTGTTTTCTCAGCTTTAACCACACTTTGATAGTTCTGACAGTTTTCTTTTAAAATTTGATAAGAAACCTCCAAGTGATCCCCTTTACATCTATATTAACTATACATTAACGATTATGACGTCTTTTTTTTTATTTTATCAAACTTTACAAAAGCCACAGGCTATCTAGGGCCTCCAAAAGATGTGCAATCCTTTTACAACTCACAAAAAGAATCCTTTCCATTTATCTTAATCTTAAAAGCCTTTATTTCATTCAGCAAACATTTTACATAACAGTCAAACCAGCGCATTGGGCTTTGTTTGTGTTGCCATTTCCTGATGTGTGTCTAACACGACCCCTTCCTTGTCACGGCTGTCTGACGTACTCTCCTCGCCGCCTTCCCAGGTGAAGCATCTCGAAAGAGTTTTGATGAGAAAACATCTCTGCAAATCCAGGGAAAATGATTAAATTTCTCTCGTCCATCCCTTTATTCTCATGCCGCTTCTCATGGATGTGGTCTGAATGAACACTGGGCCCTCTAACAGAGTGTGACGTACTTTCCCGAGGTTCCCGAGCTCATGATTTCATGCGCATCTCTTTAATCATGGCCAATGGCCGCAGGGGACAATGTGAGCGTCAGATGAGCAGATGTGATGATAGCTGCAGGAGTTTTGTGCAGTGCAATTTGAACTGTGAACACAGGTGGCCCCGGGAAGGTATAACTGGTGCCATGACCGAGGGGTGACATAACCGAAGGGGGTCGACATGTACTACCAATGACCGAGTGGCTTTCATCTATGCAAAGCTGCAAGCTGGAGGGGGTGAAGCAGTAAATCCTGCACTAAGATGACGTGACTCTTCTCTGCAGAGCTCTTCCGCCGGTAGGCTTTATCTCTTACTAAACTTACTTCAAATACGGCCTTCCAGTGTCCTGTAATACTTGTAATATTTATCCTGGAAGAAAAACACAGACGATGAGTGTCTTGTCACTTTTTTCACATTCTTTCTTGTCTGCTGCTCTGATGCATCTTTCAGCAGGTCCTCAAGCGCACATACCTGAGTGGGCCCCCTTCGCCTTCTCCACTACAAGGCCTTATGCATGACTTCCTATCATCCTGTTGCCTAATGCTGGCAAAACAACACGAAGCAGCTGGAAGTCATCAACCATTCACTAAACAACTATGAGGTAAATTATGCAAATACATCTTGAACCATATATTTCATTCATTGACCATTACCAACAAGTTGTGGCTGAGGCCCCGTTTACACTAAGTCGAATAAGGTTATCCAGGGTAAATCCCACCTAACCTTATCCGTGTCCACACACAACAATGCCACCGTTTAAGACCCCCTCCCCCCTCCGTCCGTCGGCGCAACGCGACCTAGTACGCATGCGCGGGAAAAAAAAAAATCCTCCTGAGCGTCCATCTGCTCCAAGCTCTCCAGTAGATGACTTCACTTCACTGTGAAGTTATTTAAAATAGCTATATTGTAAATAGTTTGGGCAGCACGGTGGCAGAGGGGTTAGTGCGTCTGCCTCACAATACGAAGGTCCTGAGTAGTCCTGGGTTCAATCCCGGGCTCGGGATCTTTCTGTGTGGAGTTTGCATGTTCTCCCCGTGACTGCGTGGGTTCCCGCTGGGTACTCCGGCTTCCTCCCACCTCCAAAGACATGCACCTGGGGATAGGTTGATTGGCAACACTAAATTGGCCCTAGTGTGTGAATGTGAGTGTGAATGTTGTCTGTCTATCTGTGTTGGCCCTGCGGTGAAGTGGCGACTTGTCCAGGGTGTACCCCGCCTTCCGCCCGATTGTAGCTGAGATAGGCTCCAGCGCCCCCCGCGACCCCAAAAGGGATAAGCGGTAGAAAATGGATGGATGGATGTAAATAGTTTGCTGTGCATTTTACATTACGTGGCCATGGATGAAGTGATGGCTGTCCAGAGTCAGGACCCGGGGTTGGTTACCCACATATGCGGTCCTCTCCAAGGTTTCTCATAGTCATTCACATCGACGTCCCACTGGGCTGAGTTTTCCTTGCCCTTATGTGGGCTCTGTCCCGCGGATGTCGTTGTGGCTTGTGCAGCCCTTTGAGACACTTGTGATTTAAGGCTATATAAATAAATATTGATTGATTGACATTTGTTTGCTGTGTTTTGTGTCCAAGTTTTTAAATTAAAATTGTGGAGGTTGCCCTCCCGTGGGTTCCTCAGACCACCAAATACTGCCACGAGAGCCCGGATCAGGGTTATATAACACTGTTTTATTTTCATAAAGTCTTGCAGTGCTTTTGCTTTCCAGCAACTGTCTTTTTCCTGTCCTTCTCTCTCGCTCTCGCTCCAGCTCCCACAACCTCTCCCCTCCCGGCTGCTGTTTATACAGAGCGACAGGTGATTAGACAACAAGGCCCACCTGGGCCATGTACGCACCTGTCGCTGACTTCGAGTCCGGTCCTGTCACACCCCGTTCCGCTGCAGGCCCGCAGGCCACGCCCCCCTCCACAAAAATGTATCTCCTTTGAACAATATCCAGTGTTGTGGTATTTCAATGAACTAGAATCCAGTGGGCTGTGGGGCCCTATTGTAGTGAATCACACCTGAGCCATCACACATGAATCAAATCTTTATTGGACATGACAAAGTAGACAATGCGATAAAGAACATTTTACAACAATTACAACAATTAATCTAGACAGAGAATACCCAAAGTATTGTTGTTGTGGGTTGACACCGCATTTTGGGGTATTCTTTTGTGAGATATGGCGTCAGGGGATAAGCTGGGTCACCCAAAAGAAAAATAGGGACCGGATCTTCATCTTCCAGCAGTTGTTTGGGACATGAGGGGATGGTTCCATCTTTTAGCTGCGCGCTAATGGCGGAGTTAGCGAAGATGCGGGCATCATGCACGCTGCCTGGCCATTTCACAGTCACATCCATAAAGCAATATTTGTAGTCACACACTGCCTGTATCACATCCACGGGAGGGAGGGACGACCTTTTCCGCTAAGTAGAATCCCAGCTGACCCGGACATTCGAAAGTTCTCTGAGATGTGTTGTATCCGAAATAGCTGATATCGCCCGTTTCCTTCTCTTAAGGTATTGATTTGGAATTTCCAAAAGTGCCTGTACATGTACAAGAAGGAGAAACACGGACATGTTTGGATGATCCGCCTCCATCTTTGTTATTAAGCTGGCTGTGGCGTGTTCTTTCTGGCGTCACTTCCTCTCCGAACTCACTTTGTAAACGATCAATGAGTCCATACAAAGCTAAGTGCCGGAGATTCAAGAAATACACGGCGAAGTTAGCCGTGTAAAAATTTGTCTGAGGAGGGGAACTTTAAATGCTGGTTTAGTGCGGCTGAAACAGGGCTTAGGCTAAATAATTATTTGTTTAAGGGGTTAAATGACTTAGTGTAGACATGGCCTTAATATTAATCTGCAGTAGTGCATGTTTCTCAAATTATTTTCACCAAGTACCGCCTCAGAAAAAACTTGGCTCTCCAAGTCCCACCATAATGATTAACATTAGAATACAGTAGCGTAGCAGGCCTAACTAATCATTAAACACAAGGGTGGGGTGTTATTTAACAAGTATAGTTAGTATTTTTGGCCATTGTAACATTACACTCAGTTTGAACAGTACATCAAGTTTGAATATTGGAAAATAAAACTTGGACAAAAAAAAAAAAAAAAAAAAAAATCTGTCTGGATCCGCTAACATTTAAAGCCTTATATAAGTGTTATAATGAAGGCAACACATGATGTAAGTGTCTATAATAGCCTACTATCACAATGACTGTCACAGGCTGACGCTAAATCTTTGTTGACGAAAATGTTTAAATTTTTTATTAATTTTACACATATCTACAACATTGCAAAACATTAGAAAAACGGAAGCTTCTCAAAGTGTGAGATAACTCCTGGAAGTTACTGGCCTAGTCGGCCAAAAGTGTAGATGTGTGTGTTCAAGTTAAAGGAAACTGCAGGCTGTCGTCTTCTTCTAATGGATTTATTACAATATTTGCAAGCTGGGTAACGTTTGCTGTGGTCTGGAACAACATGGCACACAAACAACTATAAGAAATGCAGCCAATATTACATACAGATAATGTGTCATGAGACATGCAAATATAAATGAAAGGAAATAAAGTAAAGGAAATTAAATGAGCTCAAATATAACTACAAATGAGGCATAATGATGCAATATGTACATACAGCTAGCTTGAATAGCATGTTAGCATTGATTAGCTTGCAGTCATGCACTGACCAAATATGCCTGATTAGCACTCCAACAAGGCAATAAAATCAACAAAGCGCACCTTTGTGCATTCACGCACAGCATAAAAAGTTTGATGGACAAAATGAGACAAAGAAGGAGTGGCATAAAACACGTCTTTCTGTGGCAGCGTCGGCGAAAGTTATACATGTTAACAAACTACGGTGGGTTCAAATGACGCCAAAATTAAAAACAGCGTTTGCCAAATACTCTCATCGGTGGAGCATGTTTAATATAAACGGTGGGATTTCTAGCAATTAGGAAGGTTTGTGTCATGTTTGTTCTCCTACAGAAACCATATTAAAACAAAAAAATATATTTTCCCCCACCTTTTTCCATTTTCACATATTTTTTAAAAAGCTCCAAGGAGCCACTAGGGCGATGCTAAAGAGCCGCACTAAATGAAGCCCGGGTACCACTAATGGTACACGTACCACAGTTTGTGAATCCCTGATCTACATTATGCTTATAACAAGTGGCCCGAGGGTTTGTGTGGCCCTAAACAAGATTGTGTCTGTGGCCCCATTTAATATTACTTACGGTATTTATTACTATTACTTTTAGACTCCTGAATGGTCCTCAGCCCATCCAAAACCTAATGTCCCCGCCCCACATACACACAATCATTATGTTTTTACGTGCACCAAAAACTAATTATAGACTTCATTTGGTTAAAACTAGCTTTTTAAAGCACATGTAAAATAAATAAATACGTAAAAAAAGACATAATGAGAATTTTGCAAGCAGTATTCAGCTTGTAATGTCTGTCAGGTTTTTGTATGGAAAAAACTTGAATATGTTTTCTGTGATTCTGATTATTTGATGAATGTGAATTATCATTAGTGAATAACAATTATAATAATAATATGCCATTATTATATTTATAACCGTTTATTTATTTTATTAAAAGGGACAATGTACATTAATGAACACAATAACACATATGATGTTGTAGAGCAAGGGTGTCCAAAGTGTGGTCCATTTGTGGCTTGCAACTCAAGTTTTGTTTGCCCGGAGCATGATGTCAAATAAAAATAACAATTAAATAACAGTAAAAATGCAAAAAGAAAAAAGAAGAGCAAACATAAATAATCTAATGAGAAAAAGCCGAACATTTGACACTACTAATTAAAAATCATACACACCTATAACACAAAACAGACCCACATGTCTATCTTTAAATACAAATAATGTCCGTAGCATGTTTTCTTTTTTACAAAACAAAATATAAAAATGCCCCCCGCATGCGCTTTTCAGTGCTTGGTGGGAAAAGTTTGGACACCCCTGTTGCAGTGCATCTCCTGGGGGTGAAGCCTCTCTTGTCCTTAGAAATAGTGACGCCTCAAACTTTAATCGAGCGTCCTTGAACGCACCACGGTTATGTACTATGAGAAGCGAAAAATGAAACTTAAACATAACTTTGTTCGATGCTGCCTCAAATAGATTTATTTTCCTTTCTTCTATCTCTTAATCCTGGTTCTCAAATATGAGCACTGTGTGTGTGTGTGTGAGTGTGTGTGCGTGCGTGCTTGCGTGTGTGTGTAAGTGTGTGTGTCTTCTTTTATTTCTACCCTTCTTGAGACATCAACAAGGAAAAGTACCCTCCATATGAGGACCGGTGAACAAGATAGGACATAAATCATGGTCCCAATAAAGAAAACCATCGCATCTAATAGAGAATGTCTCATTTGCACCCCTGGTGGTGAAATATATCTAAATTAGGGTGGTCCCAAAAAGGATGGATTTTTCAAATTGACTGTTTGTCGCTTTTGAAAGTGCTACTGTACTGTACTGTGCAATCTACTAATAAAAGTTTCAATCAATCAATCAATCAATCCCCCTCTGGCTAACATATATAATAACAAGTGTGTGTAAGAAATTGAAATGTGCCCCCTTTGGCCAAAATTAATTAAAAAAATGAATAAATATGTATATAGAGACATACTGTAATAACTAGAGATGTCCGATAATGGCTTTTTTGCCGATATCCGATATTCCGATATTGTCCAACTCTTGATTACCGATTCCGATATCAACCGATACTGATGTATACAGTCGTGGAATTAACACATTATTATGCCTAATTTTGTTGTGATGCCCCGCTGGATGCATTAAACAATGTAACAAGGTTTTCCAAAATAAATCAACTCAAGTTATGGAAAAAAATGCCAACATGGCACTGCCATATTTATTATTGAAGTCACAAAGTGCGTTATTTTTTTTAACATGCCTAAAAACAGCAGTTTGGAATTTGGGACATCTCTCCCTGAGGGAGCATGAGGAGGTTGAGGTGGGCGGGGTTGGGGGGGCGGGGTTGAGGTGGGGGGGGGGGGGGTAGCGGGGGTGAATATTGTAGCGTCCCGGAAGAGTTAGTGCTGCAAGGGGTTCTGGGTATTTGTTCTGTTGTGTTTATGTTGTGTTACGGTGCGGACGTTCTCCCGAAATGTGTTTGTCATTTTTGTTTGGTGTGGGTTCACGGTGTGGCGCATATTTGTGTTAAAGTTGTTTATACGGCCACCCTCTGTGTGACCTGTATGGCTGTTGATCAAGTATGCCTTGCATTCGCTTGTGTGTGTGAAACGCCGTAGATAATATGTGATTGGGCTGGCACACAAAGGCAGTGCCTTTAAGGTTTATTGGCGCTCTGTACTTCTCCCTACGTCCGTGTACACAGCGGCGTTTTAAAAAGTCATAAATTGTACTTTTTGAAACCGATACCGATAACTTTGAAACCGATACCGATAATTTCCGATATTATATTTTAAAGCATTTATCGGCCGATAATATCGGCAGCCCGATATTATCGGACATCTCTAGTAATAACCTAAAGTAAATCATGAAGATTAAAAGCCAATTACAAACAAAAAAATTAATAAATAAATAAATTAACTAAAAGCAGTCTTTTTCTCACAATGTGTCAAATTTTTCTAATGAAATTGGGAACAATTTCTCATATTCTTCCTGTTTCTGTATTATTGCAATATTTTCTCGTAAAATTATTGCTTTTTTTATGTAAAATTATTACTTTTTAATGCAAAATGGCAACATTTGTCATGTAAAATTCTGACTTTCATCACAATATTGCCAATGTTTTTGTTGTTCTTGTAAAATAGTGACATTTTTGGAGTAAAATGATGACTTTTGTCAAAACTTTGCCAAGTAAAATTCCGATTATTATTATAATATTGCCAACATTTAAAAGTTTTCTTATAAAATGTTGACTTTTTTTGAGTAAAATTACGACTCTTTTTAATAAAATTGCCAACATTTTTGGCTTTTTCTTGTAAAATTGCGACTGTTATTGAGTAAAACTCCAACTTTTATCGTAATTTTGCACAAATGTTTCGTTTTTCTTGCAAAAGTTTGACTAGCGTTGAGTAAAATTACGACTTTTATTATAATACTGCCAAAATTCTAAGTTTTTCTTGTGAAATTGTGACCTTTTTCTGGTGAAATTCCATCACTCATTTTTTGGAGGTCTCAAGAAGGTAAGAAATACAAGAATGTGTGTGTGTGTGTGTGTGTGTGTGTGTGTGTGTGTGTGTGTGTGTGTGTGTGTGTGTGTGTGTGTGTGTGTGTGTGTGTGTGTGTATAAATGTGAGTTTTGATAACGTTATGACGTCTGTGTCTAGAGAACCGTGAAGTGTTCCAAGCTGGGTTTGTCGCTACCAGGAGGAATGAACCATTTTGCATTTTCGCAAGGAGTGTAGATAGTGTTCTACATTCCTGATTTGATTCAAACAACTTTATTAATGAAGTTTGACAGCAAAGGTAATTTTATCTAAACTTTTACGACTTCATATTTGATAACATACGGATTCAAATGAAGAATGATCATGTGGGCCCTCTAGAGCAGTGGTTCTCAAATGGGGGTACGCGTACCCCTGGGGGTCCTTGAAGGTATGCCAAGGGGTACGTGAGATTTTTTTTAAATATTCTAAAAATAGCAACAATTCAAGAATCATTTATAAATATATTTATTGAATAATACTTCAACAAAATATGAATGTAAGTTCATAAACTGAAAATCAAATCAAGTAGGCTATTCCATGCATTACAATGCAACAATGCAATATTCAGTGTTGACAGCTAGATTTTTTTGTGGACATGTTCCATAAATATTGATGTTAAAGATTTCTTTTTTTGTGAAGAAATTTTTAGAATTAAGTTCATGAATCCAGTTGGATCTCTATTACAATCCCCAAAGAGGGCTTTAAGTTGATGATTACTTCTATGTGTAGAAATCTTTATTTATAATTGAATCACTTGTTTATTTTTCAACAAGTTTTTAGTTATTTTTATATATATTTTTCCAAATAGTTCAAGAAAGACCACTACAAATGAGCAATATTTTGCACTGTTATACAATTTACTAAATCACAAACTGATGACATAGTGCTGTATTTTACTTCTTTATCTCTTTTTTTCAACCAAAAATGCTTTGCTCTGATTAGGGGGTACTTGAATTTAAAAAATATTCACAGGGGGTACATCACTGAAAAAAGGTTGAGAACCACTGCTCTAGAGGTTGTGACCCTAAATACCACATTTAATGTTCATGTGATGGACTGACCTTGATCCAGAAGCTACTACAATATTATTACTGCAGTATTTATATGTCTTTATTCCTGATGTTTTAACTTACAGTACTTGTCTTTATTTTAACATTTGTACTTATTTAAATGGATTTGTTATTATCAAGGACTCTATTATCACTCTCATTATTTACAAAACCCAAAACCAGTGAAGTTGGCACGTTGTGGAAATCGTAAATAAAAACAGAATACAATGATTTGCAAATCCTTTTCAACTTATATTCAATTGAATAGACTGCAAAGACAAGATACTTAACGTTCAAACTGGAAAACTTTTTTGTTTTTTTGCAAATATTAGCTCATTTGGAATTTGATGCCTGCAACATGTTTCAAAAAAGCTGGCACAAGTGGCTATAAAGACTGAGAAAGTTGAGGAATGCTCATCAAACACTTACTTGGAAAATTCCACAGATGAACAGGTTAATTGGGAACAGGTGGGTGCCATGATTGGGTATACAAGCAGCTTCCATGAAACACTCAGTCATTCACAAACAAGGATGGGGCGAGGGTTTCACCATTAAATTCTGAGTTAATGATTATTTGCAAAAAACATTTTTGTTTCTCAGTATGAACATTAAATCCTGTCTTTGCAGTCTATTCAATTGAATATAAGTTAAAAAATAATTTGTAAATCATTGTATTCTGTTTTTATTTACGAATTACACAACATGCCAACTTCACTGGTTTTGGGTTTAAAGATTTTAAATACCACCGCATAAGATTATATTGTTAAACTCGTATCGATTTTTTGTTATTCTTTCTGTCATCACTGCTTGTCCTATATCCAGTATTTACTTGTGAATAGTCTGTTTTTGTATTTTTACCCCAGTATCTTGGACCGCCCCTCCCTGTTTGCTGATCAACAGCTACATGTAGGGCCCCACAATCTGTGTGAGCCCCCCCTTTTGCGTGAAGAAGCGCATGTAAAATGTCAAATAATGAATGACAAGCCACTTCATATGAAATTTCACACACGTATTCCTAGCCGCCTCTTGCTCCACCACTGATAAAAATATAATGACAAATGTCTCCTCATATTTCAATTGGCTCCTGTGGTGTACTTCAGTATTTGTGCTTGGCTTGAAGGCAGTAGCACTGGCTTTGAATCTGGTCGGATTCACAGGTCGGAAATGAGTTAGGATGCATTTATACATTTCTGATGTTAAAATTGATTTTCCACAAAAAAATGTTGTATTTATTTCCCATGAAATTGTTTTATTACAAAACATGCAGTAAATTTAATTCAAGTTTTATTTAAAAAGTATGAAAAACGTTTTACATAAAAAAAAATAAAAAACATGTGTCTGTAAATGGGGGGCTTCCAAATACAATTCTGCATAGGGCTCCATTTTAGCCTGGAGTATCTATTTATTTATTTGTTTATTTCAAATAGCGTTGCTTATTCTAATATAATTATTTGTTTTTGTATTCTTATTTTATTTCCTTTGTTTATTTTTATACCAACATTTGATTATTTTAAAATGTACCAAGTTGTCAATTGTTTTTTTGTTTTTTTTTACTCATTTTAGCTTTTTCCCGTTTCCTTCTTTTCTTTCCTTCAACCGTGCATAAGCCATCTATCCATTGCTACACATTCTTTATCCTTTGAATTTGATTAGAAAATGGTGACATTCGATGACAAAATGTCAGTAAATGGAATATTGAATGTTGTCACCATGTAAAATACTTTTGTACATGGTTTATTTGTTTGTCTATTTATTTGGATCCCCATTAGCAACAGCAAACGTTGATTCTACATACATACAGACATACTTTCATACAATTATACAAAACAGTAAGAAACCATTTAAAATTAATTGTACACAAATTAACACTTCTCAAAATGTGTATATGATAAACTTCAGGTATACCAAACAAAAGTAAAGATACAATTCCTTTATAAGATGAGACACATAGATATGGTGTGAATGAATTATCGCTAACATACATGTACAAAACCCATAACCAGTGAAGTTGGCACGTTGTGTAATTCTGATTCTGATTCTGATTCTGATTCTGATTCAATTGAATAGACTGCAAAGAAAATATATTTAATGTTCAAAATGAGAAACATATATATTTTTTTGAAAATAATCATTAACTTAGAATTTAATGGTAGCAACACATTGCAAAATAGTTGTCACAGGGGCATTTTCCCCACTGTGTTACATGGCCTTTCCTTTTAACAACACTCAGTAAACGTTTGGGAACCGAGGAGACCAATTTTTGAAGCTTTTCAGGTGAAATTCTTTCCCATTCTTGCTTGATGTGCAGCTTAAGTTGTTCAACAGTCTCCGTTGTGGTATTTTAGGCTTCATAATGCGCCACACATTTTTAACGGGAGACAGGTCTGGACTCCAAGCAGGCCAGTCTAGTACCTGCACTCTTTTACTATGAAGCCACGCTGTTGTAACACGTGGTTTGGCATTGTCTTGCTGAAATAAGCAGGGGCGTCCATGAAAAAGACGTTGCTTTGATGGCAACATATGTTGCTCCAAAACCTGTATGTACCTTTCAGCATTAATGGTGCCTTCACAGATGTGTAAGTTACCCATGCCTTGGGCACTAATAAACCCCCATACCATCACAGATGCTGGCTTTTCAACTTTGCGCCTAGAAGAGTCCGGATGGTTCTTTTCCTCTTTGTTCCGGAGGACACGACGTCCACAGTTTACAAAAACAATTTGAAATGTGGACTCGTCAGCCCACAGAACCCTTTTCCACTTTGCATCAGTCCATCTTAGATGAGTTTGGGCCCAGCGAAGCCGACTGCGTTTCTGGGTGTTGTTGATAAATGGCTTTCGCTTTGCATAGTAGATTTTTAACTTGCACTTATAGATGTAGCGACCAACTGTAGTTACTGACAGTGGTTTTCTGAAGTGTTCCTCAGCCCATGTGGTGATATCCTTTACACACTGATGTCGGTTTTTGATGCAGTACCGCCTGAGAGATCCAAGGTGTTGGGCTTAGCTGCTTATGTGCAGTGATTTCTCCAGATTCTCTGAACCCTTTGATGATATTACGGACCGTAGATGGTGAAATCCCTAAATTCCTTGCAATAGCTCGTTGAGAAATGTTGTAAACTGTTGGACAACTTGCTCACGCATTTGTTGACAAAGTGGTGACCCTCGCCCCATCCTTGTTTGTGAATGAGTGAGCATTTCATGGAAGCTGCTTTTATACCCAATCATGGCACCCGCCTGTTCCCAATTAGCCTGTTCCAAATAAGTCTTTGATGAGCATTCCTTAACTTTGTCAGTCTTTTTTGCCTCGTGTGCCAGCTTTTTTGAAACATGTTGCAGGCATCAAATTCCAAATGAGCTAATATTTCCAGTTCGAATGTTAAGTATCTTGTCTTTGCAGTCTTTTCAATTGAATATAAGTTCAAAAGGATTTGCAAATCATCGTATTCTGTTTTTATTTACGATTTACACAACGTGCCAACTTCACTGGTTCTGGGGTTTGTTTTTAGGGTTTAATAAGCTCTGCGTCTTCCTACTCCTTATCGTACTTGTTAAATTGTGCAAATGTAACCACACGACGTTCCTTAATGCAAGTTGTTAAGCATATCTGAAACAAATAAACCATAACAAGAAGCGCAGCTAAGGAGAGGCCGTGTGGTCAACATATGGCTTCATTCTTCTCCTCTTACAATGGCGGCTTACTTCACTTTTTCCAACAAAGCAATTATGTTCTCTTGCTTAAAAGTGAAAGTGTCAAACGTGTCTTGACAAAGAAGAAGAGAATCAAAGCTTTAAGGCTCATCCATGAGGCAGGTGACTGACTTAAAACCACCAGACTGCAGTGTAATGATGACGCAGAATGGCAGTGCTTCAGGAATACAAAAATAAATGTAAATCCCAAGTCTGCTCCATGCAACAAAAAATATCTACTGTACATCTACTTCTTTTCACTTCTGTTCACCACAGCATCCAGAGAGAACAGACGTTAGTCAAAACCTTTGACTGGAGTACTGAATTTGCTTTACTTTTACAAATGAGCTATTTCAATGTGACAAACACTTTGTTTTACGGTTCGAGTCACGGTTGGACTTCAGGATGCAGAGACAGTAGGTGAAGTACAGGTAAAATGTATTTGTTAACAAGAATAAGGGGGAAATCATGCACGTTTAGGTACAAAGCACAAAGAAATGATGCAGAGCACCAGAAGCACAACAATGATCCTGGCATATCCTGATTGGCAACCGGCGGACAGGTGTGCCCTGATTGCCAATCAGGATCAGGTGAGGGAGCCAGCGCTCAGACAGGAGAAGCACTTTCAAAAAGTACGTAAAAAGGAGATGGAAACAAAAATAAGAGCACTGGAGAGGAAATAAAACAAAATACAAGAAACAAGTAATAGTTGTCATTTGA
Source organism: Entelurus aequoreus (assembly GCF_033978785.1). Taxonomy (NCBI): domain Eukaryota; kingdom Metazoa; phylum Chordata; class Actinopteri; order Syngnathiformes; family Syngnathidae; genus Entelurus; species Entelurus aequoreus. The sequence continues at coordinate 25,195,277 of NC_084737.1, forward strand.
CTACTTGGAATATATATATATATATATATATATATATATATATATATATATATATATATATATATATATATATATATATATATATATATATATATATATATATATATATATATATGTATATATATATATATATATATATACTGTATATATATATATATATATATATATATATATATATATATATATATATATATATATATATATATATATATATATATATATATATATATATATATATTATTATTTTTTTATTTTTGTATTTATTTTTTTATTTTTTTTATGTCCTGCCCAGCTTCTCGGGCAAATCATATAGCAGATGTAGATGCCCATATCGGCTGTTCAGATTTACTTTACAAAAGAGAAGTGTAGGATACTTCTCTTGTTGCCTTACTTGTATTTTGACTTTATTAAATGTATTTATATTATCATTTGGTGCAGCCGGGCCGGAGCAGGAGGGGATAGAAAGAGAGAAAAAGGAAGACAGAGGGGGGAATTGTGGGGACAAGAGGGGGATTAGACAGAGAGACAAAAACAACAACAGCAAACACAACAACAACAACAACAACAACAGAGCAACATCAGCAAATACGACATGTACAAATATGATGGTAAAAGTAATGGCAAATGAGCAGTTAGCGAAAATTTCAAAAAAAATACAGAACTGAGCATTATTACACTAAAAATGGAGCAATATGAATACCAATAGAAATAGTGCTATTGATAATAAACAATACCAGTACTTTACCTTTATTATCAACAATACAATTGTTCAAATGCAACAATACATATACGTAATGATAACTTGAGATACGAAAGAATGCAGAAAAATGGAGGGGAAGAAAGAGAAGCAACCTTAACCTTGTAGATTGTTATAGTAACAATAGGTTAAGCTTTGTCAGTGTGCCATGTGTTATACCCAGTTTACCCTAGGCCAACAACGTTAATGTATGTTTGATGAAACGTGATTATGTGCATGAGTGTATGTGTGCATATGTACTTGTATATGTACAGTATGTGTATATGTGTGCTTGTACAGTGAATGTATATGTACAGTATGTGTATGTGTGGGTTGCCGACCCCTGGACTAGACTGAGATGAATGCAGCAATGTACAGAGACATCCTGGATGAAAACCAACACTTCCCATCCAACATGATGGAGCTTGAGAGGTGCTGCAAAGAGGAATGGGTGAAACTGCCCAAAGATAGCTGTGCCAACTTGGCATCTTATTTAAAAAGACTTGAGGCTGTAATTTATGCCAAAGGTGCATCAACAAAGTATTGAGCAAAGGCTGTAAATCAGTGGTGTCCAAAGTACATTTGCGGCCCGGAGCTCGGTTTTTATTGGCCCGCGACACATTCTATAGACAAACTAAACAGGTCCCAAATTAAAACAAAAAACTATGAAAAATTCAACGGGACAAAATCCCCCCAAAATGGGACCTGAAAACCAAAATGGGTCTTACTGTAACCTGAGCGTCTTACTGTATAAAGTCTTTGAGGATTTCCGTATGTCCTGTCATGATGAAAAAGTGTACAAAGTTCTTGTAAGACATGATATGTTTTTGAGTGTACTAAAGCTATCAAAAGCATTTAAGTTGACTGTATAATAGCAATATTAGTAAATACAAGCTTACTTTCGAGCACACTTAACATAAATACACATAAAATAATTATTAAAATAATCATGAATTATTTTATTGCTTTGTTATCTGTAACACAAAGCTAAGATGTAGAAGTTTTTTTCAAATGTTAGCATATGTTCACCTACATTGTTTTGGTTTGAGTATTTTTCATATACAAAATGCATAAAAGTGGCCCTTGGATTCTTCAATTTTTCTCTATGTGGCCCTCGCTGGAAAATGTTTGGTAAATACTTATGTACTTGGGATTTTTTTAGTTGTTTAGTTTTAATACATTTGTTAATTACAAAAATAAATAAATTATATTTTAGAATGGCTATAACATAACAAAATGTGGAAAAAGTGAAGCGCTGCGAATACTTTCTGGATACATCGTATAACCTTTGTAGAAAGGGAAAACTAAACAGAACAAAACTAATTATGGATGTATACCTTAGCGTTTACATAATAAAACATAAATTCTACCTCTTTTTAGATATTAAAAATAAAAAAAGACACAACTGACACAAATATACCACATTTGACACTAACTGATACAGATTTAATTGGCAAATGTAATTTTAAATGTGACAAAAACTTCCCTCTTTGAAATTAAACTAAATAACTAAACTATATAAAATATCCAAACTACTTTGGAACAGAAATGTGACTCAATAAAACCTTTGTAGCTAGAAAGAAGTATACAAGTAATTATGATTGTATACTTGACTGTTTACATGTTAAAGTATAAATTATATGTTTTTTTTCAGATTTTAAAAGAAATAAAATAATTGAATAGTATGAAAAAAAATATATTTTACATAATAAAAAAATAACTAAAACAAAATAAATACAACACATCTTCATTTGATCCACTGAATCTGGCAACCTGGGTCAGTTTTAAAGTAAATGTATTACCGGTACTACTGTATTTAGGATTTACGATTTTATTTATTGTCATTACACATGCATGTCATGATCCATAGTCCGGATCATGTTTTTGTTATGTTCTGTTAGTTTTAGACTCCATAGTTCCTGTTTTTGTGCACCCTTGTTTTTTTTAGTTACCATGGCGACTCATTAGTTTCCCCTGCCTCTGGTGTTCGGGACACGCACCTGTTTCCAATCAAGAGACATGATTTAAGCCCACATTTGCCAGTCAGTCGTCCTGGTGTCATTATTGGTTTCATGCCACAGTTTCATGTTGTGCTATGCCATAGTTATGTTAGTTGTTTCATGCCACAGTGAGTCTTGTTTGTTTTATGTCCATAGTTCATGCTAAGTGTTAGCGTCTATGTTTCCTGCGTTAAGTTTTTTTTGTTCTTTAGCCTCTCGTGCGAACAGCATGCTTTCCATTTGTTTTAGTTCCTGTCTTTTGTGATGTGTAGGATTAATTAATTAATAAATATGTTCCTACCTTCAAGTCCTGTCTGGAATAGTCTGTTTAAATCCTGGGAGAACAAACCTCGCAGTAAGCTGCGTAAACCCCGCCGTGACAATGCATAAAAATAGAAACAAAACAAATTGTGATTGAACATCCAAACCAGAAGTGTAATATTTGTATACAATAAGTATATATGTATGTACAGAATAATCAGATAATTTATAGAAATACAAGCTAAATGTAATGGATAGCGAGTAATATATCGATATACTAAAGCTATGCTATGGATACGCAAACTAAATTATTGTACATAAATAGTGATGAATATAGAAATATTTGCAGGACAGATATTTTGGCGTTAGAATTGGCGCGTCTGGGTTGGATCTAGAGTTGTGCTGGTGCCGCATTTCACATTGTACACCTTGCCAGCAAACTTAAACCATGTTTGAATGGCACAAATAATAATAAACATAAATATCTTTCACCTTTAAAATAATTATTGACGCAATCAATGCCACTCTATGGAAACACTTGAGCCTGTTTCACCCCCACGCTGAAGAAAATATTGGTAACAAGCTGTTACGCTTGGGTCGCATGTTTATGCGCGGATCGATCTCCCAAGATGCAGCAGGAACTCGGGAGTCAAAGTAAAGGTGATTTATGATTTGATTTATTATTTATGATTTATTATTTATTATGTATGATTATGATTATTCAGGATTTATTGTTATTATTATTATTTATGATTATTATTATTATTATTTATGATTTATTATGATTTATGATTTATGATTTATTTATGATTTATTATTTATTTATTCAATGATTTATTTTCATAAATCCTAAAAACATTTAAAAATACAAACAAGCGTGCCGTTAGCACAGGGAGCTAAGGCGAAACTTAGCACATGAAACAAAAGATAAACAGGCATAGGCACCAGAAGCGAGGTATACACAAACATAACTATTTGCTTACATGCAACAAGTTACGTCGTTTATACTTTTGATCCCTGAGCCAAGCGTTTCCTTATGCTTTTCTTTTTAGCTATTCCGTTTGCTCCCCGTGCTATAGGCACGCTTACTTTCATTGTTTGTTCCTGCCTGATTTATGGACATTAAATCCTTTTCTTACCTGTACCTTGCCTCCGGAGTTTTCCGTCTGCATCCTGGGAGAACGATCCAGGCAGTAAAATGCGACCCAAGCGTGACACAAGCTTTGTTTTGATTTACTTGTAAACATTATTGTACATTCTTCTTTCTTTCATCTCAGACAACTTATAAAGATCAGAACAATATTTATTCAGCAAGAGTATGGAGCTCCAATACGTGCTTGTATCTATTCAAGACTTGACTGATGCAATGCTTTGTGTACTTGTCTTTGCCAACGTGTGTTAATAAATTCCAGCTGCTCCAAAATGCACCAGCGAGACTCCTGATCAGAACATACCCTCACTTTAACATGCAGCATTGTCTGCCAGTGAATATTACAATTCATTGTAACTTTGTTTCACTTTTAAGGCCCTCTCAAGACTAGAACCCCCCTATCTAGTCCTCTTTACGCCACATGTGCTCGGCCGTAACCTGAGATCCTCAGCCGAGACCCTGCTGGATGTTCTTCAGTCCAGGCTGAGGACCAAAGGGCTTTTGGTATCAGAGCCCTGACTCTCTGGAACAACACTTAGCAAGCAGATTTGGTGTCTTCATTTGAATCACTTTAAAAACACACTTCTATGCAGCTTGTGTTTTTATTGGGTTGATTTATTGTGTACTATGTTGTTCCAGACCACAGCAAATGTTACCTAGCTTGCAAAGATTGTAATAAATCCAATAGAAAAAGACAGCCTGTTGTTTCCTTTAACTTGGACACACACATATATACCTTTGGCCATTCTAAGACAGTCATTTCCAGGAGTTATCTCACCCTCTGAGAAGCCTCCATTTTACTAATGACTTCGAATGTTGTAAAAATGTGTAGAATAAATATTACATTTCAAAATTTCTGTAAACAAAGATTTGCGTCAGCCTGCGACACGTAGTAATTTTGATAGTAGGCTAATATAGACACTTACATCATGTGTTGCCTTCATTATAAGACTTATATAAGGCTTTTCATTTTTTGCGACTCCAGATAGATTTTGTATTTTTGGTCCAATATGGCTCTTTCAACATTTTGGGTTGCCGACCCCTGTGTTAGCCCTTCAAAGCTGCAGTTTGTTATGGAAAGGTTCGAACGAGCTGAAGCCCCGCCCTCTTCCTGGTCCAACCATGTATTCTACGCCGAGGTGGGTAGTAACACCGCTACATTTACTTTAGTAACGTTTTGGATGAATCGTACATCTTAGAGTAGTTCTACAACATACTTTTTACATTTTAGTATTTTTGTAAAGAAGAAATGTTATTTTTACTCTGTTAACTGAGTAACATTTATTCATATCATTATATTTATTAATAATTTATTCATTACAAAGACTGATTCATTTGGCTCTTCCCTTTCACTTACCTCAACTCTTTTTTCTTTGATGTTGTTGTTTTTATTCAGTGACACTTCTCTGTAGGTTTGTGATTTTTATTTTGTTGTTACCTTTTTTTTTCCTTTTAATCAGTTATTGTGATCCTCTATCTGCTTGTGGTGAAGAAGAAGGCAGTACATTGCTACCCACTGTGACTGAAATGTAGGACGGGGGGTGGGAGGGACTGTTATTATTTTACTCATTTCTTACTTATTTTTCTGTAATTTTTTTGTATTTTTAAAAATTTTTTTGGGGTGAGGGGGTGTCTGTTTTCTCAGTACTTGTATTATGAGTTCCCTATCAAAGAAATAAATAATCATTATTGAAAAGAAAAAAGTTACATCAAGCGATGCGGCTTCTCAGCTTACCAAAGTCGTACTAAAACATTTTGACAGAATTTTGAGCGCCGTGTGTAATGTTCTATATTCTCAATGGAACTAGCGTCATCTTGCAGTCTACACATATCTCTTATGTGTGACTGCCATCTACTGGTCGGACTTATCATTTAACCATGTACCAAATAAAATAGCTTTCAGGTCAGTAAGCACAACCAGAATTATCCTGAACATTAGCCGCACCGGGTTACAAGGCGCACTGTCGACTTTTGAGAAAATGAAAGGATTTTAAGTGTGCCTTACAGTCCGAAAAATACAGTATTCTTTTTTATTCTATCCTATTTAAATTATTATGTACATACTATTGTACTTGTGATATTTGATTCGACTGCTTGATTCCTTTTGGATAAAACACTAACAGATCTTAGTTTTGAAGATTTTGATTATTTGTATACATTTTACAATGTAATAGCAACGTCCTTCTTGTCCATGACACAGTAAATCATAAAAATTGAAGCAAATACATTCAAAACGGAAAAAAAAAAACCCCGAACAGAGAAATCTTTGGAATCTATTCAGATGATGTAATACTGTAAAACTGTGGTTTTAATGTTCTTCAGATGTTTTAACTGCAATTAGAATGACATAAGATATATGTGCACTGCATCCATGAAAGGCTAATTGCCTGTAGGATGGCTAACATATGACCACATGTGTGCCCCATGGGCGCGTTTATGTAACTCTAAACATTACAATGTTACCTAATGAAGTGTAACAAAAATGGGGCCACCAAGGGATAGTTTATTTTGTTGTTAGCCGCTTAGTTCCAACTCTAATCTGGAAATCCTCGAGTTATAGCATATACTGTGAAAGATCGTCACTGTGGTAAAAAGCAGCTAATCCATCACTAACGTTGTATCCAACTCACTGTTGCACACCGAGAAGAGAGCAAGGTACACTTTAAAAAATGCAAGATGTCATGCATTTATTTTATGCTGCTGAGCCACTTCTAAGGACACACAACATATTGCCCCAATGTCCCAAAGTCTTAAATTAGAGTGACACCATCATTGTCCCTGGAGGGTAAGAGCAGGAAACCAGTACCAAGATCTTTTTCTGGACTGAATGGTCATACGGCTGCCTCCTCACCCTGGGAACTACAGTACATTACAGGGTCTTTAAAAACTGCACTACACTGCTACAAATCACACAACTTTAACGATCGTATAAATGACGTGCTTACAACACATGTTTACTAAGGCAGGAATTGATTAGATTAGCAAGCCGGGTCAAGTTTGTTTAGGTATTACACCAGTGACGTGCGGTGAGGTTCATGGCTGGTGAGGCACTGACTTCATCACAGTCAGATTTACAAACATATGAACCCTAAAGAGTATTTTATTCACCATTTGATTGGCAGCAGTTAACGGGTTATGTTTAAAAGCTCATACCAGCATTCTTCCCTGCTTGGCACTCAGCATCAAGGGTTGGAATTGGGGGTTAAATCACCAAAAATTATTCCCGGGCGCGGCGCCACTGCTGCCCACTGCTCCCCTCACCTCCCAGGGGGTGATCAAGGGATGGGTCAAATGCAGAGGACAAATTTCACCACACCTAGTGTGTGTGTGACAATCATTGGTACTTTAACTTAACTTCAACTTTACACATACAAACTGTAGCACACAAAAAAGCACATTTAATAAAAAAAACGTTATTATGGTCTTACCTTTACTTATAAATGAAGTCCATGCGCCGCTGTTGTGCTGGATTAATGCACCCCTGCCGTAGAATGCACCCCCTGACGGGAGTGTTATAACTAAAGCCCACACTTAAACTTTCCATGTGCAAGATTTAATCTATTTAAAAAAGTTATTTAATAAGAAGCCAAAAAGTGCAAAAACAATAATGTTCGTGTTGGAGGAGTTGTGAATGAATGAAATATGAAATCCGTGCTGCAGTCTGCAGGTGTACCTAATGTTGTGGTCCTGCAGTCATTCACAACTCCTCCAACACGAACATTATTGTTTTTGCACTTTTTGGCTTCTTATTAAATAACTTTGTTAAATAGATTCAATCTTGCACGTGGAAAGTTTAAGTGTGGGCTTTAGTTGATATAACACTCCCGTCAGGGGGTGCATTCTACGGCGGGGGTGCATTCTCTACCACCAGGAGGCGGGATTACTGCGAGCCTCAGCCAGTGCGTCTTCGCAGCAGTTTTATGATTGCTCAGCACAAGAAATACTTACACACATACAGTTGTTGACAAAATACACTGTACATTATATACCTCAGCTAACTAAACTATGGAAATGTATACTATAGTTCATATAGCAATACGGTCTCACTGCACAGCAGGCCAGCAGTTAGCCGAGTCCGCAATCCATGTTGAGGCACAACGCAGTGACGTGCCTCAACTGGCTGCAAAATTCAGCGATTTTGAATAAAAATAATCTAAAACTGGTGAAGTTAAATGGAAAATAACTTTATAGTAAAATCACTGGATACATATAAATGATAAAATGATAAATGGGTTATACTTGTATAGCGCTTTTCTACCTTCAAGGTACTCAAAGCGCTTTGACAGTATTTCCACATTCACCCATTCACACACTGATGGCGGGAGCTGCCATGCAAGGCGCTAACCAGCAGCCATCAGAGGCAAAGGGTGAAGTGTCTTGCCCAAGGACACAACGGACGTGACTAGGAAGGTAGAAGGTGGGAATTGAACCCCAGTAACCAGCAACACTCCGATTGCTGGCACAGCCACTCTACCAACTTCGCCACGCCGTCCCTAACAATTTAATTATTTTTTTTTCTTTTTTACATTTTTTTTCTTTCCATGATGGCAGGTGAGGCCCCGCCTCACCTGCCTCCAGTGACTGCACGTCATTGTATTACACATAAGTAAACATCATTTAACGCAGTGTTTTTCAACCACTGTGCCGCAGATACAGTCTGGTGTGCCGTGGTAGATGATCTAATTTCACCTATTTGGGTTAAAAAATATTTTTTCAAACCAGTAATTATAGTCTGCAAATTATGTGTTGTTGTTGAGTGTCGGTGCTGTCTAGAGCCCGGTAGAGTAACCGTGTAATACTCTTCCATATCAGTAGGTTGCAGCCGGTAGCTAATTGCGTTGTAGATGTCGGAAACAGCAGGAGGCAGCGTGCAGGTAAAAAGGTGTCTAATGCTTAAACCAAAAATAAACAAAAGGTGAGTGCCCCTAAGTAAAGGCATTGAAGCTTAGGGAAGGCTACGCAGAATGAAACTAAAACTGAACTGGCTACAAAGTAAACAAAAACAGAATGCTGGACGACAGCAAAGACTTACTGTGGAGCAAAGACGGCGTCCACAATGTACATCCGAACATGACATGACAATCAACAATGTCTCTACAAAGAAGGATAAAAACAACTGAAATATTCTTGATTGCAAAAACAAAGTAAATGCGGGAAATATCGCTCAAAATAAGACATGAAACTGCTACAGGAAAGTACCAAAAAACTCAAAATAAGTCACAACGTGATGTGACAGGTCATGACAGTACACCTACTTTGAGACAAGAGCTATATTGATGAATGCTTGGTTATGGTTTAAAGTCATATCCAACAATTGCAACAACAACTTTTTACTGTCAACTGAGTTTCGTTTTTTAATGATTTCTGCTGGTGGTGTGCCTCCGGATTTTTTCAACTCAAAAAATGTGCCTTGGCTCAAAAAAGGTTGAAAAACACTGGACAGGACCTGATCTACAAAGATCCAAACAACAGGTCCTAAATAGCATGTGCTAACTATAGAATTGTATGTACTATTGGTGGGCATGTTGCATGTGATACACTAAGACCGTGTGTACAATTGATAACAAGTGGAAAAGTGGTGCAGGCCGCCCTATTTAAATTAGGTTTTTGCATTTAAACCGGCTGTCACCATGGAAACACTCATTTTCCTCTACATTTATGGCATCATATGGTCCAACCTGTGGTGTTTCGTCGTGTAGTTAATATGCAGCACACAAATATATGTACCCCCTTTTCTAGGCTATATTGACATGCGATCTAGTCGACAGAACCTACTTTTAGCCTGCCGTCGTTGAAGGTGTGCTCTGGGAGGCGCTGCTGTGAATTCCAGATGCAAGAAAATGCATATTGCAAGAAGTGTTTTCATAAGGAGTGTTACGGTACAGGGGGAAGAAGGAGACGGCACGGAGACAGTGACGTTGTTAGCGTGCAGCGTGTTTATTAAAATAAATAGACGTACGTGAAGTGTGTAATTAATCCCAAAGCATATGGTGTGCGACTATGTGTAGTGTCTAACTGAGTATTACTGGGAGTTGTTGAAGGTGCGTGTTGAGTGAGAGGCGGAAGTCCAGATAGGGCAAGGCAGCGTCGGAAGTCCAGAGACAGGCGGAAGGTCAAGGGCTGGAGTGAGGCGTCACGGTCAGAGGGCAGGCGTGAGGTCGAGATCCAGAGAGGCAGCAGAGAGTCCAGAGGGGATCCGGGATGACGAGACACACTGCTCGACACTGGGAAGGAAGACGGGTAGCTGGATGACGACACAACACAGGACACAATGAGCACGACGGGGGAAGAACACAGAGAGCGAGGAGGCACATAGGCACGGAAAGCTAGAGACGTAAAGAAGCTTACTTCACGGAACATGTAGGTACGTTCTGGCCTGAAACGCAGGTTTGCTCTGGCTTAAGAAGCCCAGGGAGCTCATCAGCGACAGGTGTGTTGAGTGCTGAATGATTGCAGATTGATAGCAGCCGCCTGCTGCAGCCGGAGTGGCGCGCTTGGAGGTGCGCTCAACGCAGCACACAGATGAATGCGCATTGGGATGCGACCGGGCCGTGACAGTACCCCCCTCCTTATTGACAGCTTCCAGATGTCCTAGGACTGTAAACAGACGAACACAGAGCTCAAGAGTCAAGGGAGGGAGGAGGGGGGAACTGGTGGTGGGTCGCCGGCCCAAGTGTCCCCAAATCCATCGGGGACGAGTCTGGTGGCGGCGGCGGCGAGTAGAACACCGCTGCAGCAGGCGAGGCGGGCAACCATGGAACGGCCGCCTCCTTGGCGATCGGGAAGGCGGACGTGAGTGGCGCGTGCAGGTGCACGTTTGGAGGTGCGCACCTGGAGGTGCGCTCAGCGCAGCGCACAGATGAATACGCCCGGGTCGTGACAAGGATATTAATTATAATAATATATTTCATATATACAAAATGAACATAAATAGAAAAAATATCAGCAGACACCTAAACGTATCAATTGAATTTGTTTTAATCAGCAAAACAGTAAAATTATAAAATTATATTGCTGAATAGACGATACTGTATGTCTAATATTTTCATTTCTAACACAAACAAGGTCGCCAAAACGGTTCTTAGCATGATGCAATACAGTTCCACAATTGTCACATCGTTAAATGAACACCTCTCTGAAAGTGTCAATCAAAACTACGCATTATTGTTTAAGAACTAGGTGATCTAGATCCTGTTATGGCAGTCGTGCACAAACAACATGCACACAGATACTGTATCTCATCAAAGAAGAAAAGCAGCTAACCCGACACCTGCCTAACAGACAATATGCTGACTGACACACTTAATGTTTCATTGAGTGTAACAGGAGAGCATCAGCATTTTCCTAAACACTCGCGTTTATGTAAGCACGTGTGCTCGCTATACATGTGTCCACCTCCCCTTGTCATGCTGGAGATTTTCCACGACGCACAATTTTCCCCCCCTCAGGGAAAAAAATAAATAATTTTTGACCCATTTTCATTGCTCTCATATTCTGTTTGGATTGTTCCACGAAGACCTTTCATTCTGGCCTGTCTTCTGTTTGCTTGTTGACTAATGAGAAGCAGCCTAATTTACTTGCTCCCTAACAGGCTTAAACCCAGGAATCAATCACTTTTCCTCTCAGGCTTTAGAGCAATTATTCCCAAATGATCAGACGTGACTTCAAAGAGACATTATTTTTTTTGCTGGTTTAGTTTCTGTGTGAATGCTGGGACAGGACTTATGACATTGTGTTTTTTTGTTGTTTTTTACTATTTGATCTTTTAGGGCAGTGCAGACATGCATGTTAACTTCATTCAGAACTCAACGTCTTCTCTGGTTGGATATGAGTGTGTGCACGGTTGTTAGACTAGTCAGTTGGGATTCGCTCCAGCTTAGACATGACCCTGAACAGGATAAGAAGTACAATGTTTTTTTGTATTTTGCTTATTATAGGGAACATATCATACTAATTTCCATCTCTCTGTATTTGATTTTTGGACTCCTTTAGGGCAGCTACAATCATTGTAGGTAACAATTCAAAAGAGCTGGCCAGATCTACTCCAAAGCAAAGCGGGTCAGGTCTAGAGCCTTTACATGGGAATGCCTACATACAGTCATGATCAAAAGTTTACATACACTTGTAAAGAACATAATGTCATGGCTGTCTTGAGTTTCCAATTATTTCTACAACTCTTATTTTTTGTGATAGAGTGATTGGAGCAAATACTTGTTTGTCACAAAAAAACTTTCATGAAGTTTGGTTCTTTTATAAATTTATTATGGGTCTACTGAAAATGTGACCAAATCTGCTGGGTCACACCGGGACACGCCCCTGCTCGCTCTTCCCGCATCGAGGCCACGGTCACTCTATGGTAAGCATCCCGTCTCTGGCTTCCCTCCTCATACTTGCTCTCTCTGTGCTTTCCCTCTGCCTGTGTCTTATGTCCTCTGTGTTCCCCGCAGTGTTCCCTCAGTTTCCTGTGATCGAGCTGTGCGCCTCGACTTCCCACCGCACTTTGGACTGCTTCCCTCGATCCTGGACCCCCGCTTAGACACGGACCTCGTCGCCTCTACCCAGCCCCCGACCTCTCGCATGCCCACAGACTGTCTTCTTGCCCTGCCCCTCTGGACTGTTGAAGGATCCATCCAACACACACAAACAACAACCTCTGGTAACATTGCTAAGTCTACACATTGTCTTAAAGGCCTACTGAAATGATTTTTTTTAATTTAAACGGGGATAGCAGATCCATTCTATGTGTCATACTTGATCATTTCGCGATATTGCCATATTTTTGCTGAAAGGATTTAGTAGAGAACATCGACGATAAAGTTCGCAACTTTTGGTCGCTGATAAAAAAAGCCTTGCCTGTACCGGAAGTAGCGTGACGTCACAGGTTGAAATGCTCCTCACATTTCCCCATTGTTTACACCAGCAGCGAGAGCGATTCGGACCGAGAAAGCGACGATTACCCCATTAATTTGAGCGAGGATGAAAGATTCGTGGATGAGTAACGTGAGAGTGAAGGACTAGAGTGCAGTGCAGGACGCATCTTTTTTCGCTCTGACCGTAACTTAGGTACAAGCTGGCTCATTGGATTCCACACTCACTCCTTTTTCTATTGTGGATCACAGATTTGTATTTCAAACCACCTCGGATACTATATCCTCTTGAAAATGAGAGTCGAGAACGCGAAATGGACATTCACAGTGACTTTTATCTCCACGACAATACATCGGCGAAACACTTTAGCTACGGAGCTAACGTGATAGCATCGGGCTTAACTGCATATAGAAACAAAAGAAATAAGCCCCTGACTGGAAGGATAGACAGAAAATCAACAATACTACTAAACCATGGACCTGTAAATACACGGTTAATGCTTTCCAGCCTGGCGAAGCTTAACAATGCTGCTGCTAACGACGCCATTGAAGCTAACTTAGCAACGGGACCTCACAGAGCTATGCTAAAAATATTAGCTATCCACCTACACCAGCCAGCCCTCATCTGCTCAACAACACCCGTGCTCACCTGCGTTCCAGCGATCGACGGTGCGACGAAGGACTTCACCCGATCACCGATGCGGTCGGCGGCTAGCATCGGATAGCGCGTCTGCTATCCACCTCAAAGTCCTCCTGTTTGTGTTGCTGCAGCCAGCCGCTAATACACCGATCCCACCTACAACTTTCTTCTTTGCAGTCTTCATTGTTCATTAAAAAAATTGCAAAAGATTCACCAACACAGATGTCCAGAATACTGTGGAATTTTGAGATGAAAACAGAGCTTTTTGTATTGGATTCAAAGGAGTCCGAATACTTCCGTTTCAACGATTGACGTCACGCGCATACGTCATCATACATAAACGTTTTCAACCGGAAGTTTAGCGGGAAATTTAAAATTGCACTTTATAAGTTAACCCGGCCGTATTGGCATGTGTTGCAATGTTAAGATTTCATCATTGATATATAAACTATCAGACTGCGTGGTCGGTAGTAGTGGGTTTCAGTAGGCCTTTAAACCATTCACTTAGAGTAGCATACACACTCCAACATATCATCAGTTTCAATAAACCTATTGAACTGATTACTGCCGTTGGGTCGTCTCCTTCCCCCGCCGTACGTAACACAGAGGGAGGTGAGTCCACTGATCACTAATCAAAAGCAGGTGTGGAGAACAGCGCTCCTCAGAAACGGTGGTGGTGGAATAGATAGGTGCTAGATAGGAAGAAACACTGAACACAGGAAAACAACACAAACCCCAACAACATGCGTGTTACAGGCATATTTTGTCAAATGTGTGAATGACCACAAGCGCCTGTGTAAATAATTCACGCTTCAATGTGTGCACACCTGCAGCTTATAGCCTTGCGCGGCCAATATAAGTACAAAATAAAATTAGGAAGGTGCCGCTTATATTTAAGTATGCTCTGTAGCCCGGAAATTACAATAATAATAATGGAATTAGATGTACATAGCGCTTTTCTAGACACTCAAAGCACTTCACAGAGAAGTGAGAACCCATCATTCATGCACTCCACATTCACACCTGATGGTGGTAAACTACAGTTGTAGCCACAGCTGCCCTGGTGTAGACTGAGGGAAGCGTGGCTGCCAGTTTGAGCCTACGGCCCCTGTAACCACCTGCCATCATTCATTCACCAGTGGTATAAGTACAGCACTGACATCAATGAGAGACCGCCACTTTTTTTAAAAAAAAGACTGTAAAACATAGCTTTGCTCTGCAGGCTGTGTTTTATCCAAGACTGCATGCAGAGCTCACTTCTAAATACATGATCCTGATTATTAATATTGTGGCAGCTTTCACATTTTGCAACACCTGGCTGCCTGTCGTGTATCTACACAACCAGTAGTGTATTTTAAGGGATGGTGTATTAGTACATAGAGAAGTCAAGGGGGGAACTAAAATAAACAACAAGACCGTATTCGTCGCTTAGAAGCTCGAAACGTCGATTTCAATTATTTTTCAGCCCGAGGTAGGTTACACCCTATTTGACAATTTGTCTGCCATTAGATCGGCAGGCATATTTTTGTGATGTGGTAGTAAGCTTGAGTGCCCGAAGTACACTCAAACACGCACAGGGAGAACATGCAAACTTCACAATTCAGAGATGCCCCAGCGGAGATTGCAAGCCCCGATCGCCTGACTAACGCTGACATGAGAACAACTAAGCCCTGTGCGACCTCAAAAACAGTCTTCAGATCTACAAAAACATTTTCCCATGAGAAATGATTACAATTGAATTAATATGTTCCAGGGTCCAACTCTGGCACCATGAAACATTTTTATCGTCAATCAATCAATCAAAGTGTATTTATATATTCTTTAATCACGAGTGTCTCAAAGGGCTGCACAAGCCACAACGACATCCTCGGCTCAGATCCCACATCAGGGCAAGAAAAAACTCAACCCGATGGGATACAATGAGAAACTTTGGAGGGGACCGCAGATGTGAGACCCCCCCCGGGCGACCGGTGCAATGGATGTCGAGTGGATCTAGTTAATAGTGTGAGAGTCCAGTCCATAGTGGGGCCAGCAGGGGATCATCTTGAGTGGAGACAAGTCAGCAGCGCAGAGATGTCCCCAACTGATGCACAGAGGAGTGGTCCAACCCGGGTCTCGACTTTGAACAGCTAGGGCTTCATTTGTGGTCACCTAATAACCTCTTCACGCAGAAGAGGGGGGCAGAGCAGAAAAGTGACGGCAGATCAACTGGTCTAAAAGGGGGGTCTATTTAAAGGCTTGAGTATACAAATGAGTTTTAAGATGGGACTTAAAGGCCTACTGAAACCCACTACTACCGACCACGCAGTCTGATAGTTTATATATCAATGATGAAATCTTAACATTATAACACATGCCAATATGGCCGGGTTAACTTATAAAGTGACATTTTAAATTTGCCGCTAAACTTCCGGTTCGAAACGCCTCTGAGGATGACGTATGCGCGTGACGTAGACCGTCGAACACGGGTATGCCTTCCATATTGAAGCCAATACGAAAAAGCTCTGTTTTCATTTCATAATTCCACAGTATTCTGGACATCTGTGTTCGTGAATCTGTTTCAATCATGTTCATTGCATTATGAAGAAGGAAGCTGAGCAAGCAAAGAAGAAAGTTGTCGGTGCGAAATGGACGTATTTTTCGAACGTAGTCAGCAACAACAGTACACAGCCGGCGCTTCTTTGTTTACATTCCCGAAAGATGCAGTCAAGATGGAAGAACTCGGATAACAGAGACTCTAACCAGGAGGACTTTTGACTTCGATACACAGACGCCTGTAGAGAACTGGGACAACACAGACTTACCAGGATTACTTTGATTTGGATGACAAAGACGCAGACGTGCTACTGTGAGTATGCAGCTTTGGCTTCTAAACATTTGATCGCTTGACCGTATGTGCGCAACTTTTTTTTGCGTATGTACGTAACTTTTTTTTAAATATATAAGCTTTATGAACCTTGGGTTAGGTGAACGGTCTTTTGGGCTGAGTGATTGTGTGTGTTGATCAGGTGTTTGAATTGTATTGGCGTGTTCTATGGAGCTAGGAGCTAGCATAGGAGCTAGGAGCTAGCATAACACGTACCGTACCGTACGTGCGCGTCACGTACGTAACTTTTTAAAAATATATAAGCTTTATGAACCTTGGGTTAGGTGAACGGTCTTTTGGGCTCAGTGATTGTGTGTGTTGATCAGGTGTTTGAATTGTATTGGCGTGTTCTATGGAGCTAGGAGCTAGCATAGGAGCTAGGAGCTAGCATAACACGTACCGTACCGTACGTGCGCGTCACGTACGTAACTTTTTAAAAATATATAAGCTTTATGAACCTTGGGTTAGGTGAACGGTCTTTTGGGCTGAGTGATTGTGTGTGTTGATCAGGTGTTTGAATTGTATTGGCGTGTTCTATGGAGCTAGGAGCTAGCATAGGAGCTAGGAGCTAGCATAACACGTACCGTACCGTACGTGCGCGTCACGTACGTAACTTTTTAAAAATATATAAGCTTTATGAACCTTGGGTTAGGTGAACGGCCTTTTGGGCTGAGTGATTGTGTGTGTTGATCAGGTGTTTGAATTGTATCGGCGTGTTCTATGGAGCTAGGAGCTAGCAGAGGAGCTAGGAGCTAGCATAACAAACACGCAGGTGTTATTATGCAGGATTAATTTGTGGCATATTAAATATAAGCCTGGTTGTGTTGTGGCTAATAGAGTATATATATGTCTTGTGTTTATTTACTGTTGTAGTCATTCCCAGCTGAATATCAGGTCACCCCCGGCTCTCACAGCATCTTCCCTATCTGAATAGCTTCAACTCCCCACTAGTCCTTCACTTGCACTTTACTCATCCACAAATCTTTCATCCTCGCTCAAATTAATGGGGAAATTGTCGCTTTCTCGGTCCGAATCTCTCTCACTTCATGCGGCCATCATTGTAAACAATAGGGAACTTTGCGTATATGTTCAACTGACTACGTCACGCTACTTCCGGTAGGTGCAAGCCTTTTTTTTATCAGATACCAAAAGTTGCAATCTTTATCGTCGTTGTTCTATACTAAATCCTTTCAGCAAAAATATGGCAATATCGCGAAATGATCAAGTATGACACATAGAATAGATCTGCTATCCCCGTTTAAATAAACAAAATTCATTTCAGTAGGCCTTTAAATGCTTCTACTGAGGTAGCATCTCTAGCTCCAGAGTACTGGAGCCCGAATAGAAAACGATCTATAGCCCGCATACTTGTTTTGGGCTCTGGGAATCACTAATAAGCCGGAGTTCTTAGAAAACAGATTTCTTTTCATTTGGTACAATACAATCAGCAAGATAGGCTGGAGCTAGACCGTTAAGTATTGTATAACTGTACAGGCAATGTTTTGAATTTTGTTCTTATACTTTATTATCATTTTCTGCCGGAAAATGTCAATTCCATTCAGTGCTTCCTCGGCAATAAGTCGAAATTGTTCTCTCTTTCTCTCTCTTGTTCTCCGTTTTACTGCGCCAAGGCTTCCCTTTGTCATTGTTCTGTTCATTATCATTGCGGACACCATTTTATTTCTAAGGGAAGTGTTTTATTCTGTGGATCATCTCTGCTATTTGCAGATGATGTGGTTCTGATGTCCTCATCAAGTATTGACTTTCAGTGTGCTACAAGTTTGCAGCGAGTCCAAATATCAGCATGGGAATCAACACTTCTGTATCTTCTGTCTTTAGTCAGAAAAGGGTGCATTGTTTTCTCCCAGTTGGAGCAAAGACCTGCCTCAGGTGGGGGAGTTAAAGTATTTCTTGCTCTTGTACACAAGTGAGGGAAGGATGGATGTTGAGCTCAATAGGAGGGATTTACTGAACAATCTACATTCTTACACCTCATTTATCGTCACAAAGTCCAGCAGAAAAAAGATTGTACATACCATACACCAGGCTGTATTTCGCTGGGCTTATCCTTAGCAGTGTTTACCATGCATTCATTTACTTGTGGCGGCCCACCACAAGTACATTTAGGGCCACAACAAATAAAAAAAGTAGAGTTTTTTTTTTTTTTACATTTTCCTGGATACAAGATGGTAACATTGACAATGTTGTGTGTTTTAAATTAGAATTGAACATTTTAAGCAACTCTGTAGGTAGGCACACACACACACACACACACACACACACACACACACACACACACACACACACACACACACACACACACACACACACACACACACACACACACACACACACACACACACACACACACACACACACACACACACACACACACACACACACACACACACACACACACAACAGCAAACACAACAGTAACAACAATAACAACAGAGCAACATCAGAAAATACAATATGTACAAATATGATGGTAAAAGTGATAGCAAAGAAGCAGTTAGCGAAATAAATAATAATACAGAAATGGGGGAAGGAAGGGAATTATATTTATATAGCGCTTTTCTCTAGTGACTCAAAGCGCTTTACATAGTGAAACCCAATATCTAAGTTACATTTAAACCAGTGTGGGTGGCACTGGGAGCGGGTGGGTAAAGTGTCTTGCCCAAGGACACAACGGCAGTGACTAGGATGGCGGAAGCGGGGATCGAACCAGGAACCCCCAAGTTGCTGGCACGGCCGCTCTACCAACTGAGCTATACCGTTAATGAACATTATTCCAATACAAATGGAGCAATACAAATACCAATAGAAATAGCGCTATTGATAATGAACAATACCAATAATTTACCTCTATTATCAACAATACAGTTGTTCAAATGCAACAATACATATATGTAATGATAACTAGAAATACAAAAGAATGCAGAAAAATGGAGGGGAAGACAGAGAAGCAACCTTTATTAACCTTTTAGATTGTTATAGTAACAATAGGTTTAGCTTTGTCAGTGTGCCATGTGTTATCCAGTTTACCCTAGGGTAACAACGTTAATTTATGTTTGATGAAACGTGATTATGTGCATGACTGTATGTATGTATATGTACTTATATATGTACAGTATGTGTATATGTATGTTTGTACAGTGAATGCATATGTACAGTATGTATATATGTATGTTTGTACAGTGAATGTATATGTATAGTATGTGTATATGTATGTTTGTACAGTTAATGTATATGTACATGTATGTGTATATGTATATTTGTACAGTGACTGTATATGTACAGTATGTATATATGTATGTTTGTACAGTGAATGTATATGTACAGAATGTGTATGTGTGTTTGTACAATGAATGTATATGTACAGTATGTGTATATGTATGTTTGTACAGTGAATGTGCGTGTGGATGTATGAACTTTGAGTATGTAGGTATGTACTGTATTTGTGTATGACTTTGGCCCCAGCCACCCAGAGAGCCCAACCCACAAACAGCAGGTGTGATGCCCAGGGAACCAGGGACCACCGGCCCCATGCAGCCAGGCCGGCTAGCGACAGGAACCCCAGAGCCCGGCCCACCGTGCCGCCCGGAAGAGCCAGCAGCAGGCCGCAGACAGACATGCCCGGCAGAGGACAAGGTACGGGAGAAGCAGGGGACAGCCAGCCCTCAAGCCAGGGAGAGACCACACCTCACACGGGCAGAAAGGCGGGACGCCCCCGTCCCACCAGCAACTGGGTCCCCACGAGCCCAATCCTCACCCCCCGGAGAGCACGGCGCGGCCAGCCCCAGGCCACCCCACCCAAATCGACCGCCGCAGGACCGCCCAGCACGGGGCCACGGGAACCACCCACCCCACCCACAGGCACCCCAACGATGGAGATGGAACAACCAGCAACCACCCTGTTGAATTCCCCCCCTGAGGGAGGGGAAAATAAAACATAATAATAATAAAATATATATTTTTTTGAAATAAAAAAAAATAAAAAAAATAATTATATATAAAAAAAGAATTAAAAGAAGATCACAGACATGCTGACACACAAGGTCACTACCCCAACAGCTGGCCGACTTGCAGCACCTCGGAATACCTTGCAACACCAAGCTACCACAATAGACGCAGAGACTAGATCCAGCAGGCCCCAACCAAGACGGGCACCCGGAAGGGATGGTCGGTGGGACCCAGAAGCTCCAGACACGCAGCCCATTATTTACTTCAAGTTATTACAGTATGTCTCTTTATACATATTTACTTTATGTTAAAAAAAAAAGTTTGGCCAAAGGGGGCGCATTTCAATTTCTTACACACAATTGTTATTACATATGTGGGCCGTATGTTCACTTTTATCGTTTTCACCATAAATGGCTGGTTATTGCAATAGTCCATAACACCCATCCCTACCAGCCAGATGTGGCATGTGGGCCTTGAATTTGACATCTGTGGTCAAAATGTCTTAAATGACCATTAAAGTAATAACAGGAAACTAACAATATTGATTTTTAACCATTTCCATTAACTGTGTAATTCTAATAGAGTAACAACAAGTTGTAGGCAAAACAATCTTGCAAGTGCAAAACATATCTTTGGGTGGACATCAAGCCTGTTTTTCCATGCAAGAAAGTTTCTTTCCAGCAAAACCAAGTCGGTTTTCATGTCAACTCTGTAGTGCTGTGCAAGTTGGTTTACACTGTTATCATCTGTGCAACGTTTCCCTGTTTGCAAGTTGCCTGCTAGCTTCTCCATGCAACAACACTGTCATTATGTGTTTGGGCAATCTCATACTTTTACTAAATATGACTGACGCTTTCTTACACTTACACTTTCAACCATTTAGATGTACTTAATGTTGTGTAATTCTAAAACAGTGCCAAAAAGTTGTGAACGAAAAGGTCTTGCAAAGAACCTCCTGGGGGCTAAGCCCCCCGTGTTCTTCAAACCAAGTGACACCCCTAAATCGTACGATTCATTAAACATTCCTATTGCACTCAAAGAACAATTTTAGAAGGTTAAAATTAGAATTAAAAGTCATTAAACACATTGAGCTTTTCTTATTGCACTCAAAGAACAATTTACAAGTGTATATATAATATATAGTCTGCCATAATCTAGGGTTAGGTTAGAATAGAAAAGTTAGAAAGCTTTATTGACATTTTATTAAATGCTTCATGATTTATGTTTGCCACTCTTGGCATGGCTTTAAGAGAAAGACAATCAACTATGGCTAAAAGTACACAGATGAGACAAGTAGCAGGTAAAACATACGTTGTTAAAGATAAAACACAAATTGTAGGAATTTGTTACAAAATTCAGTCATTTCACTTGCATTAGTTTGCGCTACATGGGCTGTTTGGACTGCGCTAATTGGCCACAAGCCAACCAGCTGTGTGGGCAGCAGAGGAGTTAGTTAACTACATCACCTGTTGATCTGACTGCGTGTTATTTAATTGTTTAGCTAAGACTAAAGCAATGAATTGTAATACTTTAATCGTGCCACCTTTGGCGAGGCATGCGGATGAAAAAAAAAAGTACCGGTATTTTCCAAAGTATAGTATCATTTTTAATTCATTAGTACCACAGTTCTTTATTGTACCGGTGTAGCCTACAACCCTAGTCTATATATGTATACATATTATATAATAACAACATAGATTTGACTTTAAATTAGGGATGTCAAAAATAACGAGTTAACTCGTGTGATTAATCATAAGAAAATATTGCATTAATCTTGTACAGTATACACGCAAATTAATCTGCAATTTATTTAAACTGTACACGCTTCTTTACCTTCACGGCTGATGGTTACCTAAAATGCAGCGTGGGTTGTCATACGGTGCAAAGATGAGTGAGGAGACTACGACTGGTGTGCTTGCTGGAAAATGTCACTACAAAATACACCTAAATAGAACTTTAAATACAACTACTAATACCAAGTTTTAAACAAATAAATTACATGCATTTAAGTAAGATATTTACATTTTTTTCCTGTATGACATTCTGACAATAAAATTACATTTGTGTCCAAATATTGGGCTCTTTTTTTAAGGTAAGGTTAACGCAATCACATTTCTCACAAATTACAAACAACCTCCACTTGCATTAGTTTGCACTACATGGGCTGTTTGAACTGCGCTAATTGGCAATAAGCCAACTAGCTGTGTGCACAGCAGGGGAGTTAGTTAATTACATTACCTGTCTATCTGACTGCGTGTAATTTAATTGTTTAGCTAAGACTAAAGCAATGAATTGTAATACTACATCATGCGGATTAAAAAAAAAGTACCTGTATTTTTCAAAGGCAGTATAGTATTCTTTTTAATTCATTAGTACCGCAGTTCTTTATTGTACCGGTGTATCCTAAACCCTAGTCTATATATGTATACATATTATATAATAACAACATACATTTGACATTAAATCAGGGATGTCAAAAATAACGAGTTAACTCGTATGATTATTCATAAGAAAATATCGCATTAATCTTGTACAGTATACACGCAAATTAATCAGCAATTTATTTCAAATGTACATGCTTCTTTACCTTCACGGCTGATTGTTACCTAAAATGCAGCGCGGGTGTCAGTGATCAGGGTAATGCTTACATCAGTGCTAAGATGAGTGAGGAGACTACGACTGGTGTGCTCGCTGGAAAATTTCACTACAAAATACACCTAGATAGAACTTTAAATAAAACTACTAATACCAAGTTTTAAACAAATAAATGACTTGCATTTAAGCAGTGGTGGGCCGTGTGTTTCCCACCAAGGCCTTCAGTGATGTCCGACTTCAATGATTACCTCTCAAAATACCATCATTTATGTCACCACCTGACCATTGCTGGAGAAATACTATACAGAAACACATTTACTGTGCATTGACATCAACAGTGTACAAAACGGGTTATTTTCTAGTGCATTTAAAAATCAATAAACCTGCATCAGCAATTAAAACACATCTTATGTGGTACTGTCAAAATTAAAATTGCAAAAAACATTAAACGTGAAAAAAAAAAAAAAAAAAAAAAAAAAATCTGAACTCACAATTTGTAGAACCCATTCGAGCTGACATCTTCTCACAAGATGTAGTTTGTCTATATATATCCTTCTTGAAAATGGCCTTGCAAACATATGTGTTGTCTTGTCTAATCATAAAAGATGCAGACGAGGCGTGTCGGCTGAGTTCTTAAAGTTTACTCCACAAGGTGCTCATCAAAAACATCCAGCTGCCGGCATGTCTAAACGCGGCTACTGCGCATGCTCTTCACTACTGTGGCATGCTGGGTAATGTAGTTCTTATGTTACCTAGCTCATAACATCACAATATATATCTGCCTTAGGCCAGCTAGCAGGCCTTTCTGACAACAACTCGTGATCTGATTGGCTATCGCAACTGTCTGTCAAATGTGCCCGTTCACTTACAGTGCACGGACGCCTGCATTATTGATTCTGAAGGCTTCGGGCAGATTTGGTACAGCATGGCAACATAAGCTAGCTGAATTTTGATTGGATAAAAACTCTATAAACTAAAAACAACAGCGCTGGAAGGAGCAGAATACGACATGAAGAGAATATGAATACTTTTAGATATATAGTAAATTAAAAAAATACTTTTATCTTTAATTATGATCATGATTTCTGGTTATGTTAGGCCAGCAGAGAAGGCCTTGCTGGCCCTGACGGCACACCACTGCATTTAAAGGCCTACTGAAACCCACTACTACCGACCACGCAGTCTGATAGTTTATATATCAATGATGAAATCTTAACATTATAACACATGCCAATACGGCCGGGTTAACTTATAAAGTGACATTTTAAATTTGCCGCTAAACTTCCGGTTCGAAACGCCTCTGAGGATGACGTATGCGCGTGACGTAGACCGGGGAACACGGGTATGCCTTCCGCATTGAAGCCAATACGAAAAAGCTCTGTTTTCATTTCATAATTCCACAGTATTCTGGACATCTTTGTTCGTGAATCTGTTTCAATCATGTTCATTGCATTATGGAGAAGGAAGCTGAACAAGCAAAGAAGAAAGTTGTCGGTGCGAAATGGACGTATTTTTCGAACGTAGTCAGCCACAACAGTACACAGCCGGCGCTTCTTTGTTTACATTCCCGAAAGATGCAGTCAAGATGGAAGAACTCGGATAACAGAGACTCTAACCAGGAGGACTTTTGACTTCGATACACAGACGCCTTTAGAGAACTGGGACAACACAGACTCTTACCAGGATTACTTTGATTTGGATGACAAAGACGCAGACGTGCTACTGTGAGTATGCAGCTTTGGCTTCTAAACATTTGATCGCTTGACCGTATGTGCGCAACTTTTTTTTGCGTATGTACGTAACTTTTTTAAAATATATAAGCTTTATGAACCTTGGGTTAGGTGAACGGTCTTTTGGGCTGAGTGATTGTGTGTGTTGATCAGGTGTTTGAATTGTATTGGCGTGTTCAATGGAGCTAGGAGCTAGCATAGGAGCTAGGAGCTAGCATAACACGTACCGTACGTGCGCGTCACGTACGTAACTTTTTAAAAATATATAAGCTTTATGAACCTTGGGTTAGGTGAACGGTCTTTTGGGCTGAGTGATTGTGTGTGTTGATCAGGTGTTTGAATTGTATTGGCGTGTTCTATGGAGCTAGGAGCTAGCATAGGAGCTAGGAGCTAGCATAACACGTACCGTACCGTACGTGCGCGTCACGTACGTAACTTTTTAAAAATATATAAGCTTTATGAACCTTGGGTTAGGTGAACGGTCTTTTGGGCTGAGTGATTGTGTGTGTTGATCAGGTGTTTGAATTGTATTGGCGTGTTCTATGGAGCTAGGAGCTAGCAGAGGAGCTAGGAGCTAGCATAACAAACACGCAGGGGTTTTTATGCAGGATTAATTTGTGGCATATTAAATATAAGCCTGGTTGTGTTGTGGCTAATAGAGTATATATATGTCTTGTGTTTATTTACTGTTGTAGTCATTCCCAGCTGAATATCAGGTCACCCCCGGCTCTCACAGCATCTTCCCTATCTGAATAGCTTCAACTCCCCACTAGTCCTTCACTTGCACTTTACTCATCCACAAATCTTTCATCCTCGCTCAAATTAATGGGGAAATTGTCGCTTTCTCGGTCCGAATCTCTCTCACTTCATGCGGCCATCATTGTAAACAATAGGGAACTTTGCGTATATGTTCAACTGACTACGTCACGCTACTTCCGGTAGGGGCAAGCCTTTTTTTTATCAGATACCAAAAGTTGCAATCTTTATCGTCGTTGTTCTATACTAAATCCTTTCAGCAAAAATATGGCAATATCGCGAAATGATCAAGTATGACACATAGAATAGATCTGCTATCCCCGTTTAAATAAAAAAAATTCATTTCAGTAGGCCTTTAAGTAAGACATTTAAAAAATGTTCCTATGTGACATTCTGACAATAAAATTGCATTTCTGTCCAAATATTGGGCTCTTTTTTTAAGGTAAAGTTACGCGATCACATTTCTGACAAATTATAAACAACCTCCTCCGTGCACCAAAGAAATGACCAAAACAACTTATAAATAATCAATAATCCAGGAAAAGTGTGATACAGTGGTGTGCACAAGCAAACTGGCTGAAGGATGGTGTGAGCGCAGGCCAGCTTGGGCCAGGAGAGGGAGGGGAAATTGAGCCAGAGTTCAACAGTACGAACGGCCCAGTGTCAGTACGCACTTGCCTGAAAATACCTCGGCATCCCTCCATGTACTGAATCTGGAGGAGGGGGCTGGACACAGGGAAGTCTGGGCTTCCCTACTAATGCTCTCTGGAGGGAAAAAAACCTGTATGGATATAATCAACACTTGGATAGCTACAAATGTTTCTGCAAAGGAACTGGGATTTGGACCAGCAAAGAGTTCAGCACATTTAGAGAAAGACAAGAAGAAGTAATGTTTTCATATTTGGACATAAGCACAGTTATGTAAGAGTAGAACACTGCTCTCTCTTCATATTATTTTTACTAAGCATACCAGATCGGCTTGGTTCTTGGAAGAGAGGAATACAATCAATCGACTTGTATTCACGCTGTCTCTCACATGCTTTGTAGATTTACACCTGTGGAATAATAGGACTTCACTTGCATGAGCAGCATGACACTTTACAGCAGAGATATTCACCTAAATTGTTTTGGGGGCCACATTTCTAGAAAGCTAAGGACCGGGGGGATGCACTTCTTCCTTCACAATTAGTCTAATTTTGAATATTACGGAAAACCAGCGTCCTCTATAGTAGACACTAGGTTTTGGTCAATTTATTTTGTCGGAATTACAGGAGTGCTCTGCTGTTGTAAAGGACCTTTTGAGAAAAGATAGTCAACGATTATTTTTATCAATCTGCTTCAAAAATGTGATTCTCTTACAAGTTTGAACTGAACTTGAGGGCCACCAGTTGAATAGTCCGAATGATGAAAAAGAGATGACATGAAATGGAACATTGAGGAACATGACTACTCGTATAACTAAAGAGGTTGAACAAATGACTACCGACTGCATCTGAAGTAAACGAGCAACATCAACACCTTAGTTACCGTATTTTTCTGACCGGATTATAAGGCGCATGTCACAGTGCATGCGCAATCCCTCATGCCATCTGCAGCTCCGCTAAGAGCGCGCCGGGATACGCCCTTGGTCGGTCTTCCCGCATCACGTCCACTCTGATGAGGGCAGACGCCATAAAGACCAGCGGACCCGAAGTTTCAATGCCGGAACGTAGTTCACTCTGTGTATGTTCCCTCCGTATCCAGTGATCGAGCTGTGCACCTCGTTCCCTTGGACTTCCCTCAGGACTTTTGACTGCTTCCCTCCATCTTCGACCCCCCGCTTGGACACAGACCTCGACACCTCTCTCCAGCCCTCGAACTCTCGCTTGCCCCTCTGAACTTGTTGACTATTCATCCAACACACACGTACAACACCCGCTGGTAACATTCACATTGTTAATTCTTCACCTCGTCTTACACCATACACTCTTAGTAGCATACACACTCCAGTACATAATCAAGTTCAATAAACCTGTTGAACTTATCCCTGTCGCTGTGTCGTCTCTTTCCCCCGCCGTACGTAACAGCGCAATGCCGATGAGCGGGTCCATTCACGTCTATTTTCATACAAAAGACGCACCGGATTATAAGGCGCATCAAAGGGGTCATATTATAATTTTTTCTAAATTTAAAACATTTCTTTGTGGTCTACGTAACATGTAATGGTGGTTCTTTGGTCAAAATGTTGCATAGATTATGTTTTACAGACCATCTTCATGCCGCTTTCTGACAGTTGCTTCAGGATGCGCCGTTTTGTGGGCAGTCTTATACGTGGCTCACCTTTGACAGCATCTTCTTCCCGTCATCTTTGTTGGAGCAGTGTAGCATGCAAGGACAGGAGTGGAAGAAGTGTCAAAAGATGGAGCAAACTATTTTAACAAAATTCTGACTTTACTTCAATCAATAACGGAGCAGCATCTCCTCATCCATGGCTCACTAGTGCAATAACAACGCCGGAAATGTGTCCCGTGAAAAACTGTCCGACTGGAACGCTCTAATAACTAAAGTTCCGTGGGTGAATTATGTAAACCCACTACGCCGGTAGTTTTTGGCACTTCCATAGCGAGTCTACTGACAGATATAAGTTAGAACTTTACACTACTTTATATTAGAAATGGCAACAGCGGAGGATGAACGTCCCATAACAAGAAGATAGAGAAAAAGAAGAAGCTTATCAACTACGGCGGAATCACGGGCTACAATGGCGGATGCGCGCAAATTTTCAGGACTTATGCAGATACCAAATACACATCAGCAGGTACCAGAAGGTAAGAAAAGTTGGTTTTGTATAATATTGCAAAACAAAACGCCAGATAATATGTCTGCAATTAGGTGCCATTTTGCGGTCCTTATACACACATCATAATAATACTTGTGTGTCGAAGCACAGTACGTCTGACTACGGTAGTCGTAACCATACTTGCCAACCCTCCCGGATTTTCCGGGAGACTCCCGAATTTCAGTGCCTCTCCCGAAAATCTCCCGGGACAACCATTCTCCCGAATTTCTCCCGATTTCCAGCCGGACTTAAGGCACGCCCCCTCCAGGTCCGTGGGGACCTGAGTGAGGACAGCCTGTCGTCACGTCTGCTTGGCCAACCAAAAAGTAACCACAGAACACTGTTCTGTGGTTACTTTTTGGTTGGCCCACGGTTTACGTTGTATTGCGCACCCCGACGGCAAGTGTGGGACTCTTTTTTTTTTATTTTTATTTTTTTAAATTATTATTATTTTTTTAATAAACCTTTATTTATACATTTCAAAATTTACAAAACAGTTGAAAATAATAATCAAAGTAAATACTAAAACAGTACAAAACAGTTCAAAAACAGTACTAAGCATCACCAGGGGGTTGTAAATTCAAAGTAACTAAAATAGAATACAAAATATATATATATAATAAACAAAGTGCAAAGCCATAGGCTCACTCAATTTCAGTAAATAACTTAAATTTGGAACACAGCATCATCGTTTTCACAGCTTTTTGGTTGTTAGAGGTAGAAAGTGTTTTAATGTAGAGTTGTAAATATTTTTTAAAGGCACAAAAAACTGGTCGGGTATTGAGAAACTTACATTTATAAATATATAAAACTTAGCCAATAGTATAATAAGGTTGTAAAGGTAAAATTCCTTTTCAAATTTTTTTTCATACAGTGTAAATCCAAATAGCACATCTTTAATGCCAGTGTGGGAGTCGGTTCTGAAGTATGAAGTAAAGAGACGTAACTTCGTCACCTCGCCTGGTTATTGACTCCAACCTATAATATTACACTGCCCATACCTATGCTCCTACAAAGGCTGTGCTACTGGCTGCAAAGCATTGCACTTTCAAATACAACAATGAGTAGAGAGGAGTGTTATGTGTGTATATGTGTAAATAAATGAACACTGAAATTCAAGTATTTATTTCATTCATATGTATATATATATATATATATATATATATATATATATATATATATATATATATATATATATATATATATATATATATATATATATATATAATAAAATACATATATATATATATAATAAAATACATATATATATATATATATATATATATATATATATATATATATATATATATATATATATATATATATAGCTATAATTCACTGAAAGTCAAGTATTTATTTTATATATATATATATATATATATATATATATATATATATATACCATATTTTCCGCACCATAAGCCGCCCCGTGTTGTAAGCCGCACCTTCAATGAATGGCATATTTCAAAACTTTGTTTACCTATTAGCCGCCCCGTGTTATTAGCCGCACCTACGCTACGCTAAAGGGAATGTCAAAAAAACAGTCGGATAGGTCAGTCAAACTTTAATAATATATTACAAACCAGCGTTCTAACAACTCTGTTCACTCCCAAAATGTAATGTGCAAATGTGCAATCACAAAAATAGTAACACTCAAAATAGTGCAGAGCAATAGCAACATCAATAACTCAACGTTGCTCATATGCTAGTGTCACACAAAATAAACATTTAAAGCTCACTTTCTGAAGTTATTACTCATCCACAAATCCCTCGAATTCTTCTTCTTCTTCGGTGTGCTTCACTTGTTTTTTGACACCATCTATGATGTGGACGCGCATGCAGTCATAGATCAACAGGGACGGAGCTGCGTGAAAAAAGTCACCCGGTCTCTTCGCTCATCTTTTCTTCATCCATCCATCCCTTCGAGTTAGCTTTTATGATGACGCCGGCTGGAAAGTTCTCTTTTGGCAAGGTCTTCCTTTTGAATATCACCGTGGGTGGAAGTTTCTGGCCGTTAGCATGGCGAGCTAGAACCAGTGAAGGACGACTTCTCATTCCCTGTGGTGCGAATATTCACCGTACGTGTTCCCGTTGTATCCACAGTGCGGTTCACATGAATATCAAAAGTCAGTGGAACCTTGTACGCGTGTCTCTTAGTAGGAAACATTTTGTGGTCTTTACAGAAACACACAAATGAAATGAAACGTAATATCCGCGCGCTTCTTCTTCTACGGGGGCGGGTGCTCACCTTGGCGGTTGCTTACAGTAGAAGAAGAAGCGCTTCCTCTTCTATGGGGGCGGTTGCTTACCGTAGAAGAAGAAGCGCTTCCTCCTCTACGGGGAAAAAAGATGGCGGCTGTTTACCGTAGTTGCGAGACCTAAACTTTATGAAAATAAATATTAATATTAATCCATATATAAGGCGCACCGGGTTACTAACTGCACTGTCAGCTTTTGAGAAAAATTGTGGTTTTTAGGTGCGGCTTATGGTGCGGAAAATACGGTATATATATATATATATATATATATATATATATATATATATATATATATATATATATATATATATATATATATATATATAAAATACTTACATTTCAGTGAATTCTCTTGAATTTGGACGTCTCAAGGTTGGCAAGTATGGTCGTAATGCTCTGACAATCCATCAAGCGGTGCGGCTTCTCAGCTTACCAAAAGTCGTACTAAAACATTTTGACAGAATTTTCAGCACCGTGTGTAATGTTTTATATTCCCAATGGAACATTTAACATGTTGGTGTTGTTTACTGGCCTCATCTTGCAATGTACACGTAGCTCTTATGTGTGACTGTCGTCTACTGGTCACACTTGTCATTACACCATGTACCAAATAAAATAGCTTCGAGGTCGTTAAGCACAACCAGAATTATTCTGTACATTAGGCGCATAGGGTTATAAGTCGATTTTTGAAAAAATGAAAGGATTCCAAGTGTGCCTTATACTTCGAAGAATACAGTACATAACTCACATTGCAAAAATAAATCGTAACTTCCAAAAAGGAGAAGACTTAAAGGGGTGCCTTAAAAAACACCTTAGTTATGAAAGTCACAAGTTTGGACCCCAGTGTTCATGTCAATGCAGGGATTTGCCAATGTGTTTACAGTGGTCCCAGTTCATCTATATGTTTTTATGGAATTTGTGGCAAAAATTCTCACAAGTTTTAAACTGAACTCGGGTGGTCAGTATGGTGTCATTCCCAGACCGGATTTGGCCCCCCGGGCCACCAGTTGAATAGCCCTGCTTTACATTATTAGGGACTAAATGTATCACTGGTGAATGCTTCTATATCGATATAAGAGACACACAGATGCGATCAGTCCGCAGATAGGCACTACATTGACATGTAAACATACCACAAGAAGCTCTCTTTTCTCTCGTCCCCCACACAGAGAACTATTCACTCCCTCTTCCACAATCTCCCTCTTCCTCGCTCCGCTGCTCTACCTTCTGCGCCTCCTCTGACACTACACTCATTCAAGGAGCGTCCAACCTTTTTCCATTCCTGCAGATAAATAAACACTATCATCACCATCTTCATTAGCACTATGACGTCAGGACCCTCTCAATGTGCTGTCGAGCATGTCCAAATGCACACTTTATATTATTCTGCTTGGACCTGCACACTTCCTTTTCCATGGGGGAAAATGCATGTTTTATACATATGACAAATAAACACTCCTTTTGAGAGAAAAAACATCATGTTTGAGATGGCACGCGCACGGATATTTGAGTGTGTGTGCTCACATTTGGGCAGCAGTCCATACTCCACCCTTGGCCCTCATTGGATGACATGTCATGCCCTGCAAGGTTCATACCAAAAGTTTGCTTCTCCCCTCAGGCTTCCTTTCAGTCTGGAGTTCCACTCCAAAGTGAGATTGATACGCTTCTATTTTCAAGCCCCCTCCCCACCTGCGACTCTTCATCCATCTCTCTGTATGCATAACATGGCCTACCTCCGTCCGTCTTTTGTTTTTTCACAAAGAGATGTTCCAGGATTCAGGCAGATCTTTCTAAACAAATACTTAAAGCTCATCTGGTAGTTATCTCCACTCCCATGCCTCTTCTGCTTAAAGGAGGCAGGTATGCATGGCTTGGTTGAACGTGATTAAAGAGGCCTCAACAAATGTGAGCTAATGTGTTCCTATCGACCCTCCGGTCCTGATGCAATTTATACGTTCTCTCCATTTCGCCGGATGGTACCAATCAAATCACTAGTCAGATGACTGGCACTGACTGTATCAAAGATTAATTGTGTGTCCATAGCTCTGGAAACCATCAAATAATAGCAGTTAACACACCAAACAAGAATGACAAACACATTTCGGGAGAACATCCGCACCATAACACAACGCACCATGTTCCTAGAAGCAAACAAACTCCAGATTTATTCAATTATTACTTTGTTTCGAAACAAAACATCAAGCTCAAATATGCTATGGTACATCAGTTTTTGTACGCCCTACTTTTAGCACCATTCCATTTTCTATGAACATTTTCGCCATAAATTTGCCCTGATTTTTGGTGGTTACGGTATTGCCAAACTAGTCTGTTGGCCTGTGTGAAAGGGGCGCTCACACATAGCTGGTTTACAGTCAGTAAGGGGATTCATATGGCCTCATTCGTCACGGTTTACCTGACACATGAAACAAGACTAATCGGGAGTTGCATTATCCACTTTAGCCGTCAGACGGCAGTAGAGTGTCGAACATCTTACAATATATTTTGTGGCAATTCCAACTTCGACCACATCGTCAGCTGCAAACTGTATTGCAAAATGATTAGCCCCTTACCTTCCTTTCAAGCAAGATCCACACAGGAATGTTAAAGTTAAAGTACCAATGATTGTCACACACACATTAGGTGTGGCGAAATTATTCTCTGCATTTGACCCATCACCCTTGATCACCCCCTTGTGGCCATATGAATCCCTTCCCTACTGTAGATGGCAGTTCATGGCAATTCGCCGTGCTCCGGCAAAGACCGTATTAACAACATCACGGAGCTAGAAGCTTTTAAATCTCAACTAAAAACCTATTTATTTAAATAGGCTTTTAACAAACAATTGCCATAAGTATTTATTATTAGTGTTTTATTATGTGTGGTTTTACTTGCTTTTAACTACAGATGTCCGATAATATCGGCCTGCCGATATTATCGGCCGATAAATGCTTTAAAATGTAATATCGTAAATTAATTACTTACTTTTTAAAACGCCGCTGTATGGAGCGGTACATATCCGGTAAAACATGGGCGTAGGACATACTTGCCAACCCTCCTGATTCTGCCGGGAGACTCCCGAATTTCAGTGCCCCTCCCGAAAATCTCCCGGGGCAACCATTCTCCCAAAGTTCTCCTGATTTCCACCCGGACAACAATATTGGGGGCGTGCCTTGAAGGCACTGCCTTTAGCGTCCTACAACCTGTCGTCAGGGCCGCTTTTCCTCCATACAAACAGCGTGCCGGCCCAGTCACATAATACATGCGGCTGTTACACACACATAAGTGAATGCAACGCATACCTGATCAACACTGGTAGTGATGGGTTGACGAGGCGTCATGAAGCGTTTCGACACATTGCAAAACTGTATTGATACTGTGTCGATACTGTGTCACTAAATACTGACATCTGCTGGACATTAAAAATCCCTACAGGCAACCTATGGACCGACTCAACTGACACTGATTTTATGACCTAGTATATACAATAATATAAACCAAGTCATTGTATTTTATTTAGGATTATTTCATATTTTCATTTAAATAAAAATATATTTTAATCTTTTTTTAGATACAGTCAATAAATAATGTGAACATGTATCATAACATGGAAAACTAAGAGAACGTGTTGTGAATGAGGATGCTTGTGGACTGGGAATTTTTTTTTTTTTTTTTTTACACATTTTTATTTAAAAAAAACAGTTTTTCCAACGTATTAAATTTTAGACAAATTCTCTTAGTTATTATTTCTCCGGCTGTAGAAAAGACCCGCTCACAGGGCACAGAGGAGGCGTCAGTGCGACACAGTTCGCGTATCGGTCACGTGACCAAAACAGCTCATGATCGGTCACGTGACTTTCTAAAAGCGGTACGCGCACCGACACAGGGTTTCGCTCTATGAGCTCGACGCATGCGCCGATGCATCTGTGTTGCCGGACCCATTACTAATCAACAGCCATACAGGTCACACTGAGGGTGGGCATATAAACAACTTTAACACGGTTACAAATATGCGCCCCACACTGTGAACCCACACCAAACAAGAATGACAAACACATTTCGGGAGACAATCCGCACCGTAACACAACATAAACACAACAGAACAAATACCCAGAACCCTTTGCAGCACTAACTCTTCCGGGACGCTACAATATACCCCCCCCCCCCCCCCCCATCTCCTGAATTCTAGTATGCTCTGGACTGAAGCTGTGTGCCTTCATTGTTTTTGTAGCTGTTGTTTTGAGGCATGTTTAAAAAAAAAAAAAAAAGCACTTTGTGAAAGCCAAAGTATAGTATTTCCCATAATTGTAATGGGTATCAGGATTATCTCAGGGAGAGCATGTCCCAAATTCCAAGCTGAGGCATGTTAAAAAAAATAATGCACTTTGTGACTTCAATAATAATTATGGCAGTGCCAAGTTGGTACTTTTTTCCATAATTGGAGTTGAAGTTGTTCTCTTATTTTGGGAAACTTTCTTTTTGATTGATTGATTGAAACTTGTATTAGTGGATTGCACAGTACAGTACATATTGCGTACAATTGACCACTAAATGGTAACACCCAAATAAGTTTTTCAACTTGTTTAAGTCGGGGTCCACGTTAATCAATTCATGGTAAAGTTACATTGTTTAATGCATCCAGCGGGGCATCACAACAAAATTAGGCATAATAATGTGTTAATTCCACGACTGTATATATTGGTATCGGTTGATATCGGAATCGGTAATTAAGTTGGGGTAGCGACCTTGTGTGTCAGCATTTCTGTGATCTTCTTTTAATTCTTTTTTTAAATTTTTTTTAATAAATAGATTTAATTATTTATTTATTCTTATTTTTTTTAAATATATTTTATTAATATTATTATTATTATTATTATTATGTATTTATTTATTTTATTTATTTATTCCCCTACCTCAGGGGGGGGGCTCGGCGGGGCGGTTGCTGGTTGTTCCATCTCCATCGTTGGGGTCCCTGAGGGTGGGTGGTTCCTGTGGCCCCGTGCTGGGTGGTCCTGTGGCGGCCGGCTTGGGTGGGGTGGCCGTGGGCTGGCCTCGCCGCGCTCTCCGGGGGTGGGGGGGTGGGGTGGTGGGGGGGGGTGGGGGGGGGGGCACATGGGGGCCCTGTTGCCGGTGGGGCGGGGGCGGTCTTCCCGTCCGGTTGCGGGGGGTCTCCGGGCCCCTTGGGCGGGGCGTCCCGCCTTTCTGTCCGTGTGGGGTGTGGTCTCTCGCTGGCTTGGGGTCTGGCTGCCCCCTGCTTTTCTCGTGCCTTGTCCTCTGCCGGGTGCGTCTGTCTGCGGCCTGCTGCTGGCCCTTGTGGGCGGCGCGGTGGGCCAGGCTCTGGGGTTCCTGTCGCAGTCCTTGCCTGTCTTGGCTGCGTGGGGGCGGTGGCCCCTGGTTCCCTGGGCACCACACCTACTGTTTGTGGGATGGGCTCTCGGGGAGGCTGGGGCCGTACTCTGGCTCCTGCACACACTGGGAGTCAAATGTATTGTACATGCAAATTCACATATACTCACACACATACATACAGACATACATAGGTACCTACGCTCCCACATACATTTACAAATAAATACAGTACATATTTACACACTCAAAGTTTGTACATCCACACGCACATTCATTATACAAACATACTGTATACACATACTGTACATATACATTCACTGTAAAAACATACATATACACATACTGTACATATACACTCACTGTACAAACACACACATACACATACTACACATATACATTCACTGTACAAACACACACATACATATACTGTACATATACATTCACTGTACAAACACACATATACACATACTGTACATATACATTCACTGTTCAAACACACATACTGTATACACATACTGTACATATACATTCGCTATACACACATATACACATACTGTACATATACATTCACTGTACAAGCACACATATACACATACTGTACATATGCACACATACACTCATGCACATAATCACGTTTCATCAAACATATATTAACGTTGTTGCCCTAGGGTAAACTGGGTATAACACATGGCACACTGACAAAGCTTAACCTATTGTTACTATAACAATCTACAAGGTTAATGTAGGTTGCTTCTCTTTCTTCCCCTCCATTTTTCTGCATTCTTTCGTATCTCAAGTTATCATTACGTATATGTATTGTTGCATTTGAACAATTGTATTGTTGATATTAAAGGTAAAGTATTGGTATTGTTTATTATCAATAGCACTATTTCTATTGGTATTCATATTGCTCCATTTTTAGTGTAATAATGCTCATTGTCATTTCTTTATTTTTTATTTTATTTTCGCTAACTGCTTATTTGCTATTACTTTTACCATCATATTTGTACATGTCGTATTTGCTGATGTTGCTCTGTTGTTGTTGTTGTTGTTGTTGTGTTTGCTGTTGTTGTTTTTGTCTCTCTGTCTAATCCCCCTCTTGTCCCCACAATTCCCCTTCTATCTTCCTTTTTCTCTCTTTCTATCCCCTCCTGCTCCGGCCCGGCTGCACCAAATGATAATATAAATACATTTAATAAAGTCAAAATACAAGTAAGGCAACAAGAGAAGTATCCTACACTTCTCTTTTGTAAAGTAAATCTGAACAGCCGATATGGGCATCTACATCTGCTATATGATTTGCCCAAGAAGCTGGGCAGGACATTATAAAAAACAAAAAAAAAAAAAAAAAAAGGAATCGGTAATTAAGAGTTGGACAATATCGGAATATTGGATATTGGCAAAAAGCCATTATCGGTCATCTCTACTTTTAACTTATTTGTCCTGTAAAGCACTTTGTGCACCATTGTGATGTTATAAAGTGCTGTACAAATAAACCTGGATTGATTGATTGATTGATTGAACAAACACTAGTCTAGTTTAGTATTTATTTGAAGGGACAATGCACAGAAACATTAAGCTCAAAGACAGATATGTTCTGTACCAGATTATAGCCAAATAGCTCATTTCCATCTGCAGTCCCTGGCTACCTAAATTAAAGGGATACAAAAATCATGCAATACAATTATGACAATAAAATCATACACAAGTATTAAGGAAAAAGTCATAAAATGCCCTTTCATGGACACATACTTAATATACAATACAACCACACCTCATTTACATCATCACACATAGACAATACATGCTCTTGTTCACATCTGTCATCATTTGTAAAAACAACCATGATTTTAACAGACACACCTCACAATTTACAACAAAAATGCTCTCATGGATGAATATAATACACATTATGTTGACCTGTCAAACAAGGTGCCCACCTTAGTGACCGTGTGAGCAGCTTTGATTGCTCCAAAGCCACTTTTTAACTTCAATTGTGAATGAAGAGTAATCTGTTAGACTTTTCAAATTTGTTGTGAGGTTGTTCCATTCCTTTATGGCTTTATATGAAAAGGCTGATTGTGCAAAAGATGTTTTAAATCTGGCGTCTAAGCAGGCACAAGTCATTAATACAACGCTTATTATGCATACACGTCCTTTAAAACCGACTTCGAAACAACGTTGCAAAATAGTTTTGTAAATTAAGACAATTGTAACGGCGAGGAGGCATGGTGATACGCAGATTTTTCTTCCACGGATGCAGCAAGAACTCCGGAGACAGTGTGCAGGTAAGAGACTGATTTATCCGCATAAATCACACCAAAAGTCAGGAACAAACAAAACAAACCAAGTGTACCTAATACACGGGAAGCTACCAGTAACTAGCGCAAGACAAACGCAGGGAACCAGAAATCATCTAAAGTAACAGTTGCGTTAAGCGAACAAAAGCACCAGAATGAGAGAAGCGGAAAGGTAGGACTAAATAGCTCTCTGATTAGTGCTCGGGAACAAGTGAGCGTCCCGAACACTAATCAGAGGCAGGTGAACATAATCAGCACCCATGACAACCAAGAAAAACACAAAACAGGGGTGCTAAAACAGAACTAAAACAACCGGTGAATCCAAACGAAAAACAAACGTTGTTATGATCCATTGCCCGGATCATAACAACAATGTTAATGTCTCGTGTTGGATACACGTTGTTGGTTGGGAAATGACCAAATTTCCATGGTCAAATCAACGTCACAACCTAACATTGAATAAATGTTGTCAAAAAGTATGTTGTTTCAACATTGTATTTGGGTTGTAGAATAATGATTGGAAAATGACCACAATTCAATTGTGAGATCAACGTCAGAACCCAACGTTGATCAAACATTATCAAAAAGTATGTTGTTCCAATGTTAAGTTTGAGTTGCTCAACATCAGGACCTCATTCAACAAGTTCTCAAAAGTTGTTTCGATGTCTTGTGACTGCTGAGGACTAGGTTCATGGCCAGTTTCCCAAATAGATTCTGTTTGCATTTTTAAAGTTTTAAATCGATTAATCCCAATTCGATTCAATTCAATTTACATTAAAAATCGTGAAAATGTCACACATCTGTTACAAAATACAGTTTTTTCTCTTCAACACAAAAACTCTGGACAGTTTAAACGACCTCCAAAATCTCAAAAGTGTAATTTGGAAATCAAAAAAGAATTGCAAGTGAAAGTGTGATTTTATTGCAACCACTGCAAATTGCATTGAGGTATTGTTCTTTCAAGTGTATAACAATAACAGTAAATATGTACCGTATTTTTCGGACTATAAGTCGCAGTTTTTTTTCATAGTTTGGCCGGGGGTGCGACTTATACTCAGGAGCGACTTATGTGTGGAATTATTAACACATTACCGTAAAATATCAAATAATATTATTTAGCTCATTCACGTAAGAGACTAGACGTATAGGATTTCATGGGATTTAGCAATTAGGAGTGACAGATTGTTTGGTAAACGTATAGCATGTTCTATATGTTATAGTTATTTGAATGACTCTTACCATAATATGTTACGTTAACATACCAGGCACGTTCTCAATTGGTTATTTTATGCGTCATATAACGTACACTTATTCAGCCTGTTGTTCACTATTCTTTATTTATTTTAATTTGCCTTTCAAATTTCTATTCTTGGTGTTGGGTTTTATCAAATACATTTCCCCAAAAAATGCGACTTATACTCCAGTGCGACTTATATATGTTTTTTTTCTTTTTTTATTATGCATTTTCGGCTGGTGCGACTTATACTCCGGACACCATTTACACTCACATTCACACACTAGGGCCAATTTTAGTGTTGCCAATCAACCTATCCCCAGGTGCATGTCTTTGGAGGTTGGAGGAAGCCGGAGTAACCGGAGGGAACCCACGCAGTCACGTGGAGAACATGCAAACTCCACACAGAAAGACCCCGAGCCCGGGGATCGAACCCAGGACCTTTGTATTGTGAGGCACATGCACTAACCCCGTGCTGCCTGCTCAAGCCAAATGGGATACTGAAAATCAGAAGCACCTTTGAGGGGAGAAAAACTGAGTCGAAAAAAAAAACGGAGAAGAAAGAGGACACCCGATGCTAA
Organism: Entelurus aequoreus; assembly: GCF_033978785.1. Taxonomy (NCBI): domain Eukaryota; kingdom Metazoa; phylum Chordata; class Actinopteri; order Syngnathiformes; family Syngnathidae; genus Entelurus; species Entelurus aequoreus. The sequence goes on from NC_084737.1 coordinate 25,235,381, forward strand.
AAAAAAAAAAAAGGGGGAAAAAAATAAGGTAAAGCGCTGATATTCTATTTTCCATCTTCTACTACTGATGTTTTTGGAGTAAACAGACTATGGTGTCTATATGAAAGAGGAGATGGAAAAAGCAGGGAAGTCTGTAAATGACATTTCTTTTATATTTCTTTTTTGCCCAGTTTTGATGTAATCATGAACCGGGCAACAAAAACATGAAATTAAGTAATTAAAATATGAATTTCTAATTTCTTTATCCACTCTGTCTATGCGGGGAAATGGGCTCGAGTTATGTAGATCAGTTTTTTTCAACCTTTTCTGAGCCAAGGCACATTTTTTTCATTGAAAAAAATCCCGAGGCACACCACCAGCAGAAAACAAACAATGAAACTCAGCAGCCGATATTGACAGTAAAAAGTTGTTCTCGCAATTAATGGATATGAATTCAAACCATAACCAAGCATGCATCACTATAGCTCTTGTCTCAAAGTAGATGTACTGTCATGACCTGTCACATCACGCTATGACTTATTTAGAGTTTTTTGGTGTTTTCCTATGTGTAGTGTTTTAGTTCTTGTCTTGCGCTCCTATTTTGGTGTTGATTGTCATGTACGGATGTACTTTGTGGACGCCGTCTGCTCCACACGCTGTAAGTCTTTGCTGTCGTCCAGCATTCTGTTTTTGTTTACTTTGCAGCCAGTTCAGTTTTAGTTTGGTTTTGCTTAAAATTCAATGCTTTTTGTTTATTTTTGGTTTAAGCATTAGATACCTTTTTACCTGCACACTGCCTCCTGCTGTCGTCTGCATATTTTGATCACGACAAACCATGTTCCCGACTTCTACAAAGCAATTAGCTACCTGCTGCCACCTACTGATATGGAAGAGTTTTGCACAGTTACTCTGCCGAGCTCTTGACAGCACAGACAATAATTACTGGTTTGCAAAAAATATTTTTAACCCAATTAGGTGAAATTACATAATTTCCCACGGCACACTAGACAATATCTCACGGCACACCAGTGTGCCGCGGCACAGTGGTTGAAAAACACTGATGTAGATGACGTCACACCAAGAGAGGGCCTGGTGATGGAAAGGGGGCGTTCCAAGTACGGTTAGTTATCTACCCATTACTCATAAACTCATTAATATTTATGACAAATGACTGTCAGATTCATATTCAGGAGCAAAACATATTCATATAACTTGTTAGTAAAATGTCAGTGATTTCAACACCATGGGTCTTTTAAGAGTTCACACTATACATAAGGGGTCCCCAAACTTTTTGACTCGGGGGCCACATTGGGTTAAAACAATTTGGTCGGGGGCCGGGCTGTGTATATATATATATATATATTCCTCGCGCACTAATTGACTGGAAGAGCGTGATTTTTAAAAATAATAATAATAAAAAATATATATATATATTTTTTTTTTAACTTGGGACTTCCGGATTTTGGACGCTGGCGGGCCGTAGTTTGGGGACCCCTGCAATACATCAAGCTTTATAAAATATGCTTTAGGAGCTTTTTGTGACATCTCAACTAGTTAAAAACAGCACAGTATCAACTAACAAATGCACTCAACGAAGCAGCAATTTCTTCCAGTTTTGTCACGTAATACGTCATGATCAAGACATAATGCACGTTTTGGCACAATGACAAAAATATTGATATTGTGGCTAGCTGTTGTTTACACAGTGCCCTTTTAACCAAAAGCATTTAAAATAACTGTGGTCAGTGAACACGTGGTTGTTGTTTATGTGTGTGTGTTGGGCATCACAGTTGAGCGTGTGGTTAGCACGTCTCCCACCAGGGGCGCCGAAAAGAAGGGGTAAAGGAGACGGATTCTAGGGGCCCATGATGGAGGGGGGCCCAGAGGGGCCCCTAATGATGATGAAATTAAAATGTTGCCGCTGTGTTGGGGGCCCTGTAAAGATTCTATTCATGGGGCCCAAAATCCCTAGAGGCGCCCCTGTATCCCACAAAGGTGGTTCTGGGTTTGAATCTCTGTGTGGAGTTTGCATGTTCTCCTTGCAGTGCAAAACATGCAATTAGAGCATTGTTCGGCAACCCAAAACGTTGAAAGAGCCATATTGGACCAAAAATACAAAAATCTAATCTGTCTGGAGGCGCAAAAAATGAAAAGCCGTTTGTAAGTCTTATAATGAAGACAATACATGATGTAAGTGTCTATTTGAGCTATAATAGCCTACTATCAAAATGACTATGTGTCGCAGGCTGAAGCAAATCTTCGGTGACAGAAAAGTTGAAATGTAATATTTATTCTACACATTTTTACAACATTAGAAACCATTAGTAAATCAGAGGCTACTCAGAAGGTGAGATAACTCCTGGAAATGACTGTCTTTTAATGTCCAAAAGGTATAGATGTGTGTGTCCAAGTTGAAGGAAACGGCAGGCTGTCTCCTTTTAATAGATTTATTACAATCTTTGGCAGGCTAGGTAACGTTTGCTGTGGTCCTGGAACAACATTGCACACAAACAACTATCTGAAATGCAGCCAGTATTACATACAGATAATGTGTCATGAGACATGCAAAACTAAATTGTATACAAAGAGGATAAAAGTAAAGGATATTAAATGAGCTCAAATATACCTACAAATGAGGCATAATGATGCAATATGTACATACAGCTAGCCTCAATAGCATGTTAACATTGATTAGCTTGCAGCCATGCACTGACCAAATATGCCTGATTAGCACTCCAACAAGTCAATAACATCAACAAAGCGTACCTTTGTGCATTCACGCACAGTATAAAACGTTTGGTGGACAAAATGAGATAAAGAAGGAGTGGAAGATTATACGTGTAAACAAACTGTTGCGTCACAATCCACACTATGGTGAGTTCAAGAACCGCCGAAATTAGTAGGACAAAACAATGTTCACCTGTGAAGCATGTATAATATAAACAGTGGGCTTTCTAACAATTGGGAAGGTTTGTGTCATGTTTTTCCGCAAACAAAAAACACAGTAAAACAAAAAAATTATGTTTCCCCCCATCTTTTTCCATTTTCAATCCTTTTTTAAAAAATGATCCAGGTAGCTACTAGGGCGGCGCTAAACAGCCGCACGAGGCTAGAGAGCCGCGGCTTCCTGACCCCCGAATTAGAGACTCTAAATCAGGGGTCACCAACCTTTTTGAAACCAAGGGCTACTTCTTGGGTACTGATTAATGCGAAGGGCTACCAGTTAGATACACACTTAAATAAATTGCCAGAAGTAGCCAATTTGCTCAATTTACCTTTAACTCTGTTATTATTAATAATTAATGATATTTATCTTTGTGGAAACACTGATCATCTTAATGATTTCTCACAATATATATATATATATATATAGAAACAGATAAATATCAATATGCAACACTTTATTTTTATATTTTCTCTAAGTGCACATTTTTTAAATTGAACATTTTCAAATGATCACTTCTAAGACCGTCTTGTGAAATAACAATATCCCATTTTAACTAGCTAGCCACTAACATTTTTTAACAAATCATGAATTACTTTGCACCATGTTTGTACAAATAATAACTCATGTAAAATACAAAAGTAAACTCTCAAATTTTTAAATCATGTCACACTTTGAACTGGACACCAAATCTGTTATCTGTTTCTTTGTCAGTTAGTGGGAAGCCTGGCATTGCATGCTGTTAACTAGTGTGTTGTACTCTGGTGTGTAACTTGACACTGCAACTCTGAGTGAGTCTTGCAGATGTGCATCAGTGAGGCGTGTTCTGTGATTGTTCTTGATGAAGTTCATGTCAGAAAAGGCTGATTCACAAAGATAAGATTTTTCCTCATTGTTTGCGGAACCTTCTTAATCTTTTGGACATATTTTCACAGCAATCTGGCCTTAAGCTTAATTATGATGAATGTAAAATGTTAAGGATCGGAAATCTAAAGGGAACGTCCTTTCGAATGGAATGCAAAGTGCCTGTTTTGTGGACAGATGGACCAGTTAACATACTTGGTGTTGTTGTCCCAGAAAATCTGGAAGATCTAGGCTCAGTAAATTATGATAATTGACTAAGAAAGCTGGACAAAATTATGCAATTATGGAAAGGGAAATCCCTAACCTTGTATGGTAAAATGTCTATTGCCAACTCGATAATTATTCCTCAATTTATTTATTTGTTTTTGTCATTACCAGCTCCATCACAAAAGTTTTTTAAGATTTATGAGCGGAGGGTCTTCGATTTTGTCTGGAACGGCAAACCAGAAAAGATTAAAAGAAAGGTTTTGTACAAAGAGTATGAATATGGGGGCCTGAAACTTCTCAACCTTGAAGCTATGTGTCTGTCTTTAAAAGCATCAATTGTTCCAAAGATGTATTTAAACATTGAGTGGTACACAAATGTCCTGTTGGACAAAAAACATGTACTGTATCTAAAGACATTGTATCCTTTTTTACAAGTGATCCCCTCCCAGAGAGTCTGCTGGGAAACATGGCGGGGTTCATAAAGGAAACAATCCACTCATAGTGGTGTTTTCAATTTTATGTGCCAGAAAAAAGAGACGATATTTTGCAGCAGTTAATATGGATGAACTCTAATATTGTAATAGATGTAAAGCCTTTCTTTTGGAAAAATATGTTTGAAAGAGGAATCATTTTTGTCAATGATATTATCAATGAGAATGGTAAAATTATGAAGTATGATGAATTTAGAACTATGTATGGTGATGCTTGCTCAAGCTTTTCATTTGATCAACTAACTGGAGTAATTGGGAAACGATGGAAACAAATAATTAATTATGGAACTACTAAATTATTAGTTTGTAAACCTCTTATAAGAAATTCTAGTTGGCAAAAAGGAACTAAAATAGATAGAAAAATATATAATTTTTATTCAATAAAGAAATCTTTGAAGGCTGCCTCATACAACACAAATGGAAAATGGGAGGACTTTTTTGACTGCCCGTTGCCATGGGATGCCATATTCAAACTAATCTATAAAACCACTAACGATGTGCAAAATAGTTATTTTCGAATTAAAATTATTTATAACTTCTTACCCACAGGGAAAATGTTCAAATTATGGAATATGACAGAGTCAGATGATTGCCGATTTTGTTGTCAGGAGCCTGAATCCACCCTGCATTTGTTTTGGTATTGTCATATTGTGTCTTTGTTTTGGGTTGAAGTTGAAAAAGTGTGTTTAAGGATTGGTTTGTTTATGAAGCTTAATGTGGTTTCTGTTATTTTAGGAGAGTTCATTGACAATCATGATTTAGTCAATTTAATTATAGTACTCGGTAAAAGGTTTATTTTTAAGGCCAAAAACAGATATTCACTTAGTATTACTTTCTTTAAAACATTTATTCAGTATTTTCTAACTTTAGAAAGTTACATGGTTGAAAACGATAATGATGCCAAAAAACATTAAAAAAAGATGAGAAGTCCTCAGAGGCTTATTTTGAAAGTATAATTATGTTTATAGATTATATGATATCTGTTGTTGTGTTCCCTAATTTGAGTGACCTGGACATAATCTGGACTGTACATAAATGCTTATTTTGAAAATGTAATTTTGTTTATAAATTATATGCAATCTGTTGTGTTCCCTAATTTTTTTCTGTGTACATGAATGAAGGTGTGTGTTGCTGAGTCCGACTTGGACATTATCTGGACTGGGCCTGGTTTAAAAAACCCTTTAAACAAATCTAATTTCATTGACAACCTGGTCTGTTGAAGATAAGGCCCTTTTTTAAAAAATAAAATAAAATAAGATAAATAAATAAAAACATTTTCTTGGATAAAAAAGAAAGTAAAACAATACAAAAAAAATTACATAAAAAATAGTAATTAATGAAAATGTTAGTGGACCAGCAGCCTATACAATCATGTGTGCTTCAGGGACTGTGTCCCTTGCAGATGTGTTGTCTATGTTGTGGGAACCAGAATATTGGTAGCAGAAAGAAATAACCCCTTTTGTGTGAGTGGGTGTGGATGAGTGTGCATGGGGGAGGTTGTTTGGGTTGATGCACTGATTGAAAGTGTATCTTGTGTTTTTTCTATGTAGATTTAATTTTAAAAAAAAAAAAAAAAATTTTTTTTTTTAGAACAGGCCCGCGGGCGACTCATCTGGTCCTTACGGGCGACCTGGTGCCCGCGGGCACCGCGTTGGTGACCCCTGCTCTAAATTATCCAGACGAAAGTAAAAGGAAAAACAAAGTCGAAAAAACGCCAGACAAAGTAACCCAGAGTCCCCTCAACTGTGACACCGAAGAAAGCGACCCCAGCGTGCAGGAGGAAGAGGACGAAGACAGCCGTATGCTGTGTCACAGGCACTGTCTTTTCTTTCATTTGTGAAAGAATGAGCGCCTGTGTAAAATATTTCATGTTTCAATGTGTACACCTGTAACTAACAAAGTAAATTGTCATTCAAGACAGCTTTGAAGATACACCTATTGCAGCTGCCCACATGACGTGAATTTTTAATACTGGATTTAACTACCGGTAGCTTTTTATCTTATGTTGTATTTTTCCATTGTATAATGTCTGGTAATGCATGTATTCTTTTTATTTTAATTTTGTATGCTCCTATATTGACCCCAGGAAGACTAGCAGTCGCCTTGGCGTCAGCTAATGGGGATCCATTCAATAAACAATAAACAGATGTGTGCAGCCAGTATATGTACAACATACAATTTGTCCTAAAATTAGGTAGGTGGGAAAACATGGAAACAAATAATTAATGATGGAACTACTAAATTATTAGTTTGTAAACCTCCAATAATAAATTCTAGTTGGCAAAAAGGAATTAAAATAAATAGAACAATAAACATAAAAAAAGATGGGAAGTCCTCCAATGCTTATTTTCAAAATTACATTTTGTTTATAGATTATATGCAATCTGTTGTTGTGTTCCCTAATTTTGAGAGTACATAAATGAAGGTGTGTGTTGCTGAGTCCGACCCGGACATAATCTGGACTAGTCCTGGTCTTAAGAACCCTCTAAACAATCTAATTTCATTGACAACCTGGTCTGGTGAAGATAATGTCCTTTATTTCAAAAAATTAAAAATAAATAAAATAAAAAACATTTTCTTGAACAAAAAATTAATTTAAATAAAATATAAGTTAAGTTACATAGAAACTAGTAATTAATGAAAATGAGTAAAATTAACTGTTAGTACTATTAGTGGACCAGCAGCACACACAATCATAGAATAGACCATGACCAATTACCATGAATCGATTTAGGTGGACCCCGACTTAAACAAGTTGAAAAACTCATTTGGGTGTTACCATTTAGTGGTCAATTTTACGGAATATGTACTGAACTGTGCAATCTACTAATAAAAGTTTCAATCAATCAATCAATCAATAGAATATAAGAGAATAGAATAGAATTGAATAGAAAGTACTTGATTGATCCCTGGGGGAAATTCAGCACCACAGTTTGCTCACAATAAACAAAAAACACTTAGGTATTTTTCAATCAATCATGTGTGCTTCACGGACTGTATTCCTTGCAGACTGCATTGATATATAATGTAGGAACCAGAATATTAATAACAGAAGGAAACAACCCTTTTGTGTGAATGAGTGAGAATGAGTGGGGGAGGGAGGGTTTTTGGGTTGGTGCACTAATTGTAAGTGTATCTTAAATGATAAATGATAAATGGGTTATACTTGTATAGCACTTTTCTACCCTCAAGGTACTCAAAGCGCTTTGACAGTATTTCCACATTCACCCATTCACACACACATTCACACACTGATGGCGGGAGCTGCCATGCAAGGCGCTAACCAGCACCCATCAGGAGCAAGGGTGAAGTGTCTTGCCGAAGGACACAACGGACGTGACTTGCGTTCTTTATGTTGATTTAATAAAAAAATAAAAAAATGAAGTAGGTGCGGGTTCACCAGGGGCCTCATCTTTTAAGCATGCTTACGCACAAAACTCTGGCGTACGTCCTTTTTCACGGCAAGGACTGAACTTGACGTGGAAACGATCGAGGCAAGGACACAAAATTCACTTTTCTTGCCAATGCATTAAATGCTTCATATTCATTTAATATTTGACATCTATGCATTTATGTAGACGATCATTTAGCCTCCTATAGCTGTCACAATGTGTTCCTGTGACTCCCACAGCAGCCGCCAGTGGTTTCTGGAGCCAATGGCATTTTCACACTTTCCACTCACTGTTGTTCGCTGGAAACATTAAAAAGAAGCACATCCTACTGACTTGTGACTTGTGAACTTTTAAAGTGATTTGTATATTTATAAGGGGGGAAACGTCTGCGGTCAATTTCAAGTTATTCTTCTTCTTTTCGTGTCTTTGAAGCATGTGGTTATATGACAGTTTCCCATTTCTTTACACAGTCTTTTGCATTGTCGTTGAACTCTGCGAGATCTTTTAAGCTGCACTGGTTGGGTAGCAGAGGACAGACAAGGCAGTGCTGCATCGTGTGGTCCTTTTCTCCGCATTCGCAGGTGGTTGGGCCGGTTTTGTAGCCCCATCTGGCCATAGCAGCTTTTGATTGCCCTGTTCCTGTTCTCAGACGATTTAGACGGGCAGGTCTTCAGAAGAGGGGATTCCCATGTCAATAGGAGGGGGGTCTTTCTCTAGTCTTTGTGTCCATAGCTGGAGTCTGGTTTATTCCCGAGATGTTGTAAGGGGCTGGACAGTGCTGAGGAAGCTTCTCCTTGACTTCAGACGTTGGGCTGAGGGTTCACGTCCATGGAGGAGGTGGCGTTCATCACTGGTAGCTTTTGTGAACTCTACTCAGCTGGCAACTTCACGTCTGCAGGGGCAATGCCAGCGAGGAGATGTAGGTTGTTCAGGTTGGTAGGCTTTAAGCAACCAGTGATCAAGCGGCAGGTGTTGTTCAGTGCTGGGTCGAGTTTCTTGGCATGGGTTGATCTCTCCCAGACAGGACATGCATAATCCGCCGGGGAATAGCACAGGGCTAAAGCAGCACATTTTAGTGTGTGTGCTGTGGCTCCCCATTTGGAATTTGTCAGTTTCCGTAAGATGTTGTTTCGGGAGCTGACTTTCAGTTTGGTGTTTTTGATGTGTTCCTTGAAGGAGAGGGTGTGGTCCAGGGTTACGCCAAGGTAGACAGGGTTGGTACAGTTCTCAAGAGGTGTTCCAGACCATTTGATGTTAAGAGGTCGGTTCGCATCCCGGTTCCTGAGATGGAACGAGCAGACTTGGGTCTTTGCAGGGTTTGCAATGTAAAAAAGGAATGTGCTTGGATTTGTGCGTGCACACACTTTGATAAATCTGATTTTTTTCTTGCGCACACCATCCACCCATCCATCCATCCATCTTCCCCCGCTTATCCGAGGTCGGGTCGCGGGGGCAGCAGCCTAAGCAGGGAAGCCCAGACTTCCCTCTCCCCAGCCACTTCGTCTAGCTCTTCCCGGGGGATCCCGAGGCGTTCCCAGGCCAGCCGGGAGACATAGTCTTCCCAACGTGTCCTGGGTCTTCCCCGTGGCCTCCTACCGGTCGGACGTGCCCTAAACACCTCCCTAGGGAGGCGTTCGGGTGGCATCCTGACCAGATGCCCGAACCACCTCATCTGGCTCCTCTCGATGTGGAGGAGCAGTGGCTTTACTTTGAGCTCCTCCCGGATGACAGAGCTTCTCACCCTATCTCTAAGGGAGAGACCCGCCACCCGGCGGAGGAAACTCATTTCGGCCGCTTGTACCCGTGATCTTGTCCTTTCGGTCATAACCCAAAGCTCATGACCATAGGTGAGGATGGGAACGTAGATCGACCGGTAAATTGAGAGCTTTGCCTTGCGGCTCAGCTCCTTCTTCACCACAACGGACCGATACAGCGCCCGCATTACTGAAGACGCCGCACCGATCCGCCTGTCGATCTCACGAACCACTCTTCCCTCACTCGTGAACAAGACTCCGAGGTACTTGAACTCCTCCACTTGGGGCAAGATCTCCTCCCCAACCCGGAGATGGCACTCCACCCTTTTCCGGGCGAGAACCATGGACTCGGACTTGGAGGTGCTGATTCTCATCCCAGTCGCTTCACACTCAGCTGCGAACCGATCCAGTGAGAGCTGAAGATCCTGGCCAGATGAAGCCATCAGGACCACATCATCTGCAAAAAGCAGAGACCTAATCCTGCAGCCACCAAACCGGATCCCCTCAACGCCTTGACTGCGCCTAGAAATTCTGTCCATAAAAGTTATGAACAGAATCGGTGACAAAGGGCAGCCTTGGCGGAGTCCAACCCTCACTGGAAACGTGTCCGACTTACTGCCGGCAATGCGGACCAAGCTCTGACACTGATCATACAGGGAGCGGACCGCCACAATCAGACAGTCCGATACCCCATACTCTCTGAGCACTCCCCACAGGACTTCCCGAGGGACACGGTCGAATGCCTTTTCCAAGTCCACAAAGCACATGTAGACTGGTTGGGCAAACTCCCATGCACCCTCAAGGACCCTGCCGAGAGTATAGAGCTGGTCCACAGTTCCACGACCAGGACGAAAACCACACTGTTCCTCCTGAATCCGAGGTTCGACTATCCGGCGTAGCCTCCTCTCCAGTACACCTGAATAGACCTTACCGGGAAGGCTGAGGAGTGTGATCCCCCGATAGTTAGAACACACCCTCCGGTTCCCCTTTTTTGCGCACACAGTTTTCAGAATTCAAACGAACGTCTATTTTTACTTGGAAATCCACGCAAGTCGTATTTTATGAACTGTGTGACTTTCTCTCCTGGTACAACCACTTTTCCTTCCTGTCCATCCATTTATTCACAAAGTATTGCAGTGTCACTACAAAGTGTTGCACTATCTCTCCTCACTTCCTGAGTGTTTCATGTTCTGTGCTGTTGATCCATTCCCGCCATCAGTGTGTGAATGTGTGTGTGAATGGGTGAATGTGGAAATAGTGTCAAAGGGCTTTGAGTTCCTTAAAAAGGTAGAAAAGTGCTATACAAGTACAACGCATTTACCATTTACCATTCAGTGTTTTAAGTCTTGTCTTAAGACCCACTTTTATTCTCTGGCTTTTAACACTACGTGAGTTGTGTGGTCTTCTGTGTTTTTAAAGGCCTACTGAAATGAATTTTTTTTATTTAAACGGGGATAGCAGATCCATTCTATGTGTCAAACTTGATCATTTTGCGATATTGCCATATTTTTGCTGAAAGGATTTAGTATAGAACAACGATAAAGTTCGCAACTTTTGGTCTCTGATAAAAAAAAGCCTTGCCCTTACCGGAAGTAGCGTGACGACACCGGAGGAAGGGCTGCTCACATTTCCCCATTGTTTACACCAGCAGCGAGAGAAATTCGGACCGAGAAAGCGACGATTACCCCATTAATTTGAGCGAGGATGAAAGATTTGTGGATGAGGAACATGAAAGTGAAGGACTAGCGTGCAGTGCAGAACGTATCTTTTTTCGCTCTGACCGTAACTTAGGTACAAACTGGCTCATTGGATTCCACACTTTCTCCTTTTTCTATTGTGGATCACGGATTTGTATTTTAAACCACCTCGGATACTATATCCTCTTGAAAATGAGAGTCGAGAACGCGAAATGGAGATTCACAGTGACTTTTATCTCCACGACAATACATCGGTGAAGCTCTTTAGCTACTGAGCTTACGTGATAGCATCGGGCTTTACTGCATATAGAAACAAAACAAATAAGTCCCTGACTGGAAGGATAGACAGCAGATCAACAATACTACCAAACTCTGGACATGTAAATACACGGTTAATGCTTTCCAGCTTGGCGAAGCTTAGCAATGCCGTTGCTAACGACACCATTGAAGCTAACTTAGCTACGGAACCTCGACAGAGCCATGCTAAAAACATTAGCTATGCACCTACACCAGCTCTCATCTGCTCATCACGACCCGTGCTCACCTGTGTTCCAGCGATCGAGGGTAGGACGAAGGACTTCACCCGATCACCGATGCGGTTGGCGGCCCGGAGACGGAGGAAGTCAAGGTGAGGTCGTTCGGCTAGCGCGTCTGCTATCCTCAAAGTCCTCCTGGTTGTGTTGCTGTAGTCCTCCACTAATACACCGATCGCACCTACAGCTTTCTTCTTTGCAGTCTCCATTGTTCATTAAACAAATTGCAAAAGATTCACCAACACAGATGTCCAGAATACTGTGGAATTTTGGGATAAAACAGAGATTTTTTGTATTGGATTCAATGGGTCCGAATACTTCCGTATCAACCGTTGACGTCACACGCATACGTCATCATATCTAGACGTTTTCAACCGGAAGTGTGGCGGGAAATTTAAAATTGCACTTTATAAGTTAACCCAGCTGTATTGGCATGTGCTGCAATGTTAAGATTTCATCATTGATATATAAACTATCAGACTGCGTGGTCGGTATTAGTGGGTTTCAGTAGGCCTTTAAATTTGCATTTCTATTTATTGGTTTTATTGGTTTTAATCATATTTATTTTAATATAGGTTTTATATGTATTTATTTTGTTTTTATTCAGTCATTGGTGGAGCTAAGGATAATATTTGAATCTTGTTTTGAATATTTTTGTGCAGTACTTTGGAAACATTTTTGTTGTTTAAATGTGCTGTATAAATAAAGTGGATTGGATTGGATTGAAACACTTTCTTCAGCCTTGCTCCTATATTATTTAACATCTTTTGAGGAGGAGTTTCTGGGATGTGAGCACCTTTTTGAGGAAAATTCAGAAAACTATCAGCACCAAAGTGCTGCCACGCAAACCCTAAAAGACAATTTTGAAAATCAAGACTACATTTCCTGGAATGGGGTGCATCCCTACACTATATTTTACCTTTGATTTATTCTCATCTACCAACCTCTTTTGACTTTCTTTTCTACACTTACATTTCCAATGTAATGCAACACATACAGTAATTGTAATGTTTTTAGTACCGTATTTTCCGGACCATAGGGCGCACCGGATTATAAGGCGCACTGCTGATGAATGGTCTATTTTTAAAATCTTTTTTCATATATTAGGCGCACCGGATTATAGGGCCCATTAAAGGAGTCATATTATTATATTTTTTTTTCTAAATTGAAAACACTTCCTTGGTTTAAATGTAACAGATATTGGGTTTTCAGTATGTAAAGCGCTTTGAGTCACTAGAGAAAAGCGCTATATAAATATAATTCACTTCACTTCACTTCACTTTTGCATAATATTGCAAAACAAAACGTCAGATAAAATGTCTTACCTTATACACATACCATAATAATACTTGTATGTTTAATGTGCCGACAATCCTTCAAGCGGTGCGGCTTCATAGCTTACCAAAGTCGTACTAAAACATTTTGATAGATTTTTGAGCGCCGTGTGTAATGTTCTATATTTTCAATGGAACATTTAAAATGTTGGTGTCGTTTACTTGAGACCCATAGTGCAGGCTACACTTATCTCTTATGTTTGACCGCCATCTACTGGTCACACATACCATTACACCATGTACCAAATAACATAGCTTTGAGGTGAGTAAGTGCAACCAAACTTATTCCTTACAATAGGCGCACCAGGATTATAAGGAACACTGTCGAGTTTTGAGGGAAAAAAAATATTTTAAGTGTGCCTTATGGTCCCGAAAATACGGTAGATTATTTACAAAGATTATTATAATTGAATTACAAATGTAAAAGTCTATACCATGCATGTGAAGAACTCTGAAAACGTTTCCCATTTGGCAACTCTACCCTGTAACCACGCCCCCCTAGGGAGTAGTATTCTATCTTTATTTGTCGTTATTTATACTTTCTGAATAAATTATGTGACAATTTTCATCAGTCAACTCATTGGCGTTAATTTTTAATCTATCGAGATATAAAAATTATATCAAAATCAAATTACAGGATGTTATTTATGTAGTTTGCTCATTTTCCTCGACTGGTGCACCAACATCATGTGGTTTATTTGTTTACATATGTAGCATCATCTACAAAGATACAAAGAATTGCTATTGCGACATCTAGTGGACACATTTAGAACAGCAGTTTCTTCCGTACAAAAATTTCGGCTAATTTTTATACTTAGCAAACTCATCCTGCAGGCCGGATAAAACCTGTTCAGGGGTGTCAAACATACAGTTTGACACCCATGGTCTATACCGTGCATGCGAAAAACTCTGAAAACATTTCCCATTTGGCAACTCTACCCTAGCCACGCCCCTTAGGGTTATATACTTCTGATGTTGTGACCTCTGTTTACAGTCCATCACGTCAAAAATATACCTTCTCGGTGGCTACTAATAAATGCTCTAGAACAGGGGTGTCAAACTCATTTTAGATCGGTGGCCACATAGAGAAAAATCTACTCCCACGTGGGCCGGACTGGTAAAATCCCGGCACGATAACTTAAAAATAAAGACAACTTCTGATTGTTTTCTTTGTTTAAAAATAGAACAAGCACATTCTGAAAATGTACAAATCTTAATGTCTTTTTTTTTTTTACACTTACATGTTGCGGTTAATAGTATTCTATCTTTATTTGTCGTTATTTATACTTTCTGAATAAATTATGTGATAATGTTCATCAGTCAACTAATTGGTGTTAATTTTCAATCTATCAAGATAAAAAAATTATATCAAAATCAAATTACAGGATGTTATTTATGTAGTTTGCTCATTTTCCTCGACTGGTGCACCAACATCATGTCATTTTATTTTATTTTATTTTTTTTACATATGTAGCATAATCTACAAAGATACAAATAATTTAGAACAGCAGTTTCTTCCATTCAAAAATTTCGGCTCATTTTTATACTTAGCAAACTCATCCCGCGGGCCGTGCGTTTGACACCCCTGGTCTATACCGTGCATGCGAAGAACTCGGAAAACGTATCCCATTTGGCACCTCTACCCCGTAGCCACGCCCCCTAGGAATATATACTTTCGATGTTGTGACCTCGGTTTGCAGTCCAACACATTTTGTTTGCATCCTATTTTTATTGATATTTAATTGAAAAAAACGTGGCGTGATATTTTGATGCTAAAATTAATGTTTAAAAACGCGAAATTT